>NC_052473.1:5927504-5959236 GCF_009730915.1 Dioscorea cayenensis subsp. rotundata
ACTTTGCTTATGTTTTTGCCTTTTGAGTTTAACTTGTTGTTTAAGTATTTTTGAGTGTTCTTTTGTGTTAGGAACTTAGTTATGGTTTTTTTGGGAGGTTTTTAAAGTGGGAGAGAGTCATTTTTGGAGGTTAATCTGAAAGCTCTCACGGTTTCCATGCGGGCGCATGGAAGCCCCGTGAGGGTTTCGGTAAAAAAATTCAATTTTTTTGTGGGCTGAATGGACCAACCTGAAGCCTCACGGCCTCCATGCGGGCGCATGGAGCCCGTGAAGATTTCAGAAGTGGCCCTCAAAGTGGTCTCACGAGCCTTGGCATATATATTGACCTTCTTGGACCTTCTAGGACATTCCTAGCTTCTTTTTTTCTCCTTCTTCCTTCTCCTCTGATTTTTCTTCATTTTTTTCTCTTCAAACCTCTCATCTTTGATCCCCAAACAAAAGAAGAAGTGGAAATCTCATCTCCTTACAAGAAGAAGAGTTCGACTAAGGCATAGAGAGGATTATCGGTGAGTTAGGCTACATCAACTTCCTCCTTTTCACCCCTCTCATCCTTGTTGTGATTCTTTTGAAATTTTTTTGTGAGAAATCTTAGTTATTGAAGTGATTTAAAGATTAGAATCATTTTTAAGGTTGTAAAACCATGATTTGGTGAGGAAATGAGAGACATCTTGCATCTCAAGGGTTCGGGTTACTCGTAGCACTCGACCCAAGTTGAATTCCTTTTTGTTCTTTTTTTGCTGATTTTTGAGGATTTTTAAAGGTTTCATTCTTGTTATATCTTCTTATTAGAGTGCTTAGAAAACTCTAGAAACAATTTACTCCTATTTTTAAGCACATTTTTCCTTCTTTTTAATTGGTTGTAGTATTGTTGTTGAATCTTGCTTTTTGTTGGTTGTTTAACGGCTTTCTAGGAGGAGAAGCTTCAAGCAAAGGAAAAAGAGATTATAGACAAGTAACTTTGAGGGTGTTAGCTCGCCAAGTTTGTGAGTGGGATTTACTAAATTATGGACTATATATCATGCATATATATACATATATATATATTGGCCTTTGAATGACAAGATTTCTATCTATAAAACTCTTGAGATGTTATTCATTGGATTTGGATATCATGAGGATTTATGATTTGATCTCCTTCATGGTTTTTTTACTAAAGATTATTAATATACATATGTTGTTGTTATGATTTGAAAAAAATATGTTTTTAGAAGATATGTTTGAATTATGTATCCTTATAAAAAGATTGATGTTTTTTTCCCTATGATGACCAAAAAGCTTTTGGGTAAAAACAAATTGAATATTACCATGAAAAATGATGTAATTGATTTGAGGTATACATATGTGTTTTTCAATGAATATTCTTGTATGTCTGCTTTTTTTAACGAAAAATGTTTTCATTGAATGGTTATGAACAAGTTGTTGACTTTTTGGAGTGAGATTGGCATTTGTGAATACTTGTTCCCTATTGATGAATATATTTAGCCTACGGGCCGTAATGCTATTTATTGCTTTCATTCATGATTTGTGAACATAGTCCCCGAATAAGGACCCTTTTCGCTTTGTAATGAATATTTGATTTTTATTATGCAAACACCCGTGGGGTCTTGAACATATCCATGGAAATGGTGGGCTACGGCCTTCATGTTCTTGACGGGTGGTTTTGATGGTGACAGGGGGAAACCCCAATACTTATCGCAGTGGAGAGTGTGGATGGTTTCCACGGGCCGACCTGAGTAGAGGTGGCGTGGAATACCGTCAAACCGGTTATGCCATTTCGGTGGGAGCGTAGAGCCCCGACTTGATATAGTTGGGTTGTTCGGAGTCACCACACGAACTTCCCACGGCCAACGCCAAGATATGCGCATCTTGGTGGTTTCCCGACCCAACCGCGCCACGGTTAGTGAGGGAGGGTTTTTCGAGGCTATTTAAAATATATTTGTTTATTTTTAATCGATGATTTATACATTTTTTTGAATTATGAGTTACTAAGCCAAAGTATAAACTTGGATTTCTTACTCATATGGATTTTTGAGATGATTTAAAAAGAGTTTTTATCGAGCATTTCATTGTTGTAAATTTTATATCTTAATTTATACTTGACAGATCAAGGTATATTGAATATTTTTGAGGAGTTGAAATATATTTTTTTACCTTTTTACTTTTAATATATTATGTATGGGATATAGCTCCATGTTTAGCTACTCACCGAGTAACCTAGTTACTCATCCCCTCTTTATTTTTTTCCCTCCCCTGTGACAAAGACAGCAAATGGATAGAAGCGTGAAGTGCTTGGCAGTAGTAGTTTGTATTTTTCTAAGTCGTATGAAGCTTTATATATTTTTGGCATGTAGTTGATGGATCCACTAGGATATTACCAACCCCTAATATTAATATGTATCTTTCTTCTTTGATACTTTTTAAATATGTTGGTTAGCTTTTATGTTGTGTATGAGATGTATACTCTAAGTGAATGGTTGTTGTCATGGTTTAAATTAAAGTGATGGGTTGTGTAGGAACATTTGGGTATATTGGATTGCTAGAATGTTTATTATTGTTATAGTGGTTTTGTACAGAAACAGAGTTAGCCTTACTGTGATCTAGGGGTGAGTTAGTGTTGGACCTCCCTTGTTATCGTGGCGGTATGTCATGAGTGGGACCCGCGAGACTGGGCGTGACATACTTTAGTGGTATCAGAGCCCTGGTTTAGAGTTTAGGTGTAGATTTAGACAGTATAATCTAGATCTAGAGTTAGTTTCTCGATTGGGTCAAATGTCCGATTTTTTTGTCTTTGTTACTAGTGGATCCAAGCAGTAGTCTCGTGACATAGCATTGGTGCATATTGTGGATTTCTAAAAAGATGTCTTATGTTTTCATTTCAAAGAAGATGCCAAGACAACATTCACGCACTCGCCGTGGAAGAGTTAATTCCCCCGCTGCTGCTACACCAAGAGCTCGGGAGAGGTGGAAGGCGAGGAGAACCAACCCCGCCCCCATCTCCATCGCCACCTAGGCAGGAGGCCGGGCTCAAGGCATGATCCCCGCAGCGGGCGCCTCGTGCATGCCCCGGAGGTTCAGGGAGCTACTCCTGTGCCTGCTTCTGTCCCAACTCCTGAGGCATTAGAAGCCTTTAGGTCTCATTGGGCTACCAAGGGGAGGCAGCCCTCACCCTACCAGAGTACCAGTGACTTCTAGACTATTGGAGGATTTTTTTGGGAGACAGCCTCGACTCACCCCCAAGAATCTACCCCCAAAGACCTGAACCTCGCACCACCACGGGCCCCCAAAGTGGTTCATTCCACCCCGTGAGAGGCCAATGGACCTAGTCAAGCCTTTTAGCTTTGTCCAAGCTTCTAAAAAGAAGCTCGACAGCCTGATGTGGTTCTTTTGATGGCACTAGTGATGCCATGATTGCTAAAGAATGGGTCAAGCGGGTAATTGCTACCTTTGATGACATGAGTTTAGGTGGTGAGACCCGGACTCGTGGTTGCTACTAGGTTGTTGGAGGGCAGAGCTCGAATTTGGTGGGAAAGTTTGAAGAGTAGATCATTTGGGCAAAAGGTTACATGGTCGATTTTTCTCACGTGAATTTGATGAAGAATATTACACCCTGGCTTTCACCGTGATCGAAGAGGCATGAGTTTATGAGACCGGTTCAGTGGAAATAAGACAGCTATGTAATATGAGATGTAATTGAAAGATTTGGCTAATTTTTGTTCCAGAGTTAGCACCTCACTCGAGGAAGTTCTTTTGTTCTAAATTTGAAGTTGGTTTGAACTTGGGTATTAGAGAAAGAATGACAGTTACAAGCAAGCAAAGTTTTTAAGGAGATGGTACAATCAGCCTTTGAGGGCGAGAGCAGCTTGGTTAGAGAAGGCAAGAGAGTTCGAGAGAACATAGCTAAGAGAAGAAGCTTGGAGGCGGGACAGCCATCCAAGAAGAGTAGGAGTGAGGGTTCCTCCAAGGGCACTCTACTCCAGCCCCACTAGACCTCCACTATCTCGTGAGTGGTGATCAGCAGAGACTTACATCGCTCGATAGCGCCCCTAGTGTCGAGGCCCGTAAGCTAGTAACAGTGCAAGAATTGTGGAAAGCCGCATAAAGGATGAGTGTCGACACCCTCGCAAGTGCTTCCATTAGCGTCAAACCGACATTTGAGGTCAAGATGTCCAGAGTTGGGACGGGGTGGATCTACACCAAAGATCTCAGACCGCCCCAGCTGCCTCAGAGGTTCTCACCAAGAGCATCTTCCCCGCCATTACTCAAGTCGGGAGTCGCTAGCAACACTCGCAGCCCAGTGTGCCCATCGACCTCGCACTGCAGCCTCGCACCCGAGTATTTGCCATGACAGTAGGAAGAGGTCGAGTGTAGGCCTAATGTGATCACTGTGTACACTATCCATCTTCCAAAGATAATGCTTTTTGCATTGATTGATTCTCGGGTCGAGCGCTTTCTTTTGTTAGTACTACATTTGCATGTCATGCGAATAGTGACCCTTCCCCTTGGGTGGTGAGTTAGTGATACAAACTCCTTTAGGTGAAGAGGTAGTAAGGAGTTTGGTGTACATGGAGTGTCCAAAGCTAATTAATGGAGTTGTCTTGAAGGCGTACTTAATACCTTTGGAGATCAAAGATTTTGATGCCATTCTTGGCATGGATTGGTTGGATAGACATCATGCTTCCATTGATTGTTTCAAGAAGGAAGTTACTTTTTCCCGTGTCTTCGTGACCCGCAGTGGTGTTAAAGGGTGTGAGAAGGACTTTGCCTTCATGTTTAATTTCATCCATGGAAGTTAGAAGATTGTTGGGCAAGGGTTGCCCAATGATTTTTGGCTCATGTGGTAGATACAAGAGTTAAGGAGCCAGCTTTTAGAAGAGATGCCATGGGCAGAGTGAGTTTCAGGATGTTTTTTTCCCGAAGACTTACCAGTGTTTACCACCGATAGAGAAATGGAGTTTGCTATAGATTTACTACCCGGCATAGCTCCTATTTCTATACCACCTTATCGGATGGCACCAAAGCAGAGCTAAGAGAATTGAAGACTCAATTGCAAGATCTTGTAGACAAGGGTTTTATTCGACCAAGTGTATCACCTTGGGGTGCACCAGTCTCTTTGTAAAGAAGAAGGATGGATCTATGAGGTTGTGCATAGATTACAGTGCAATTAAATCGGGTGACAATCAAGAACAAGTACCCATTGCCAAGGATTGATGATTTATTTGATCAATTGAAGGGAGCAAAGGTGTTCTCTAAAATTGATTTGCGGTCTGGGTATCATCAGCTTGAAGATTAAGTCGAGGATGTCCCAAAGACAGCTTTTTTTCGGACCCTGTTATGGCCATTATGAGTTTTTTTGGTGATGCCATTTGGTTTGACTAATGCTCCCCGCAGCTTTTTTTATGGATTTGATGAACAGTGGTGTTTAGACCTTATTTAGACAAGTTTGTCATTGTGTTTATTGATGATATTTTTGGTCTATTCACCTTCAAACGAGGAGCATGCTCAAAGATCTTAGATTGTTTTGCAAACTCTTCGGGAGAAGAAATTATATGCTAAATTCTCCAAGTGCGAGTTTTTGGCTCTATGAAGTTGGATTTCTTGGACATGTGGTGTCGGAGAAGGGATATTTGTGGATCCAAAGAAAGTTGAAGCCATTGTAAAGTGGGAAAGGTCAAGAATGTTACCGAAGTTCAAGTTTTCTTGGACTTATGGGTTATTATAGGAGATTTGTGGAAGGATTTTCTTCAATTGCCTTGCCATTATCAAAGTTAACTCGTAAGGAAGTGAAGTTTTTCTTGAATGATGAGTGTGAAAACAGCTTTTCAAACTTTGAAGGACCGCTTGACATCAGCTCCAAAGTGCTTACTTTGCCGTAAAGTGGGAAAGAGTTTGTAGTCTACAAGTGATGCTTCTCTCGCAAGGTTTAGGTTGTGTGTTGATGCAAGAGGGAAAAGTGGTGGCCTATGCCTCTAGGCGCTAAAGCAAAGATGAGTTGAATTATCCCACCCATGATTTGGAGTTGGCAGCGGTGGTCTTTTTCTTTTGAAGATTTGGAGGCATTATCTTTTTGGAGAAACGTGTCGGATTTTTTACTGCACTATAAAAAGCTTGAAGTATCTTTTTACTCGTAAGGAATTGAACTTGAGGCAGCGACGATGGTTGGAATTAATAAAGGATTATGATTTGATCATAGACTATCATCCATGAAAAAGCAAATGTGGTTGCTCGATGCTTTTGAGTAGGAAGTCTACTTCAAGATCTTCTTTGAGGGTGTCCTATGTGCAACTTCTTTCAAAGAATGAAGTGCTTGAGATTAGACCTTAACGTTGGAGATACTGGAGCATTAGTAGCCAGCTTCATAGTAAGACCATTACTCGTTGGATCGTACTAAGGAGCTTCGTGGTAATGATGAAAAGTTGATACAAGAGATGCAGAGGTTACATACAGAAGAGACTAGTGAGTTCAGACTGAGAGAAGATGGAATCCTAGAGTTTCGAGGACGTGTTTGTGTTCCGGCAGATTTAGAGCTCAAGAAAGTAATTTTGAAGAAGCTCATTCTTCAGCTTTATGCAGCTCATCCCTCGAAGTACCAAGATGTACGTAACAATCAAGGAGAATTATTGGTGGCCAGTGAATGAAGAAAGAGATAGCAGAGTTTGTGGCTAAGTGCCTAGTGTGCCAACAAGTCAAGGCAGAGCATCAAAGACCTTCAGATTGTTACAACCTCTTCCAATCCCGTAATGGAAGTGGGAGCATATAACGATGGATTTTTGTGGTAGGTTTACCACTGAACAACTCGAGGTTTTGATGCAAAGGTGGGTGATAGTGGATAGATTGACAAAGTCAAGACATTTCTTAGCAAAGGCATACTAAGTATTCCTTGGAGAAATTGGCAAAAGTTGTACATAGATGAGATAGTGAAATTGCATGGAGTACCAGCTTTCGATAGTTTCAGATCGAGACCCTAGATTTACCTCTCGCTTTTTTGGCCAAGATTTCAGGAGGCTCTAGGTACAACTTTAAAGTTTAGTAATCGCTTATCATCCTCGACATGATGGTCAATCGAAAGAACCATTCGCACTCTTGAAGACATGTTAAGAGCTTGTGTTATAGATTTTCAAGGAAGTTGGGATCAACACCCTAGCATTGGTGGAGTTTGCCTATAATAATAGCTTTCAAGCAAGCATTGGTATGGCTCCACACGAAGCCTTGTATGGAAGGAAGTGTAGGACTCCTCTTTGTTGGGATGAAGTGGGAGAAAGGAAGCTTCAAAGTGTGGAATTAATTGATCAAACTATTGAGAAAGTGAAAGTGATTAGAGATAGATTGAAAGCAAACTCAGATAGGCAAAAAGAGTTATGCTCGACAATCGAAGGAGATTCTTGAGTTTGAAGTTGGTGATAGAGTATTCTTAAAAAAATTTCTCCATGGAAAGGGGTAATTCGGTTTCGAGGTAGGGGAAAGTTGAATCCCTCGATATATAGGTCCATTTTTTTGATTCTAGAGAGAATTGGACCCGGTAGCCTCATCGATTAGAATTACCACCCTGAGTTGGAAAAAGATTCACAATGTGTTTCATGTCTCCGTGTTGAAGAAGTATATCCCCCGACTCTTTCCTCATTGTCTTGAAACACCACCAAAGTGGAGTTAAGAGAAGATTTGAAGTTTGAGGTGCAACCGTGAAGATTTTTGGATCACCAAGTGAAAAATCTTCAAGAAAGAACATACCTATGGTAAAAAGTACTTTTGGAGGAATGATGTTGTAGAAGAAATAACTTGGGAAACCAGAAGGAGCAATGAAGAGTAAATATCCCTTGTTGTTTGAAACTAGAGGTATGCTAAATTTCGAGGTCGAAATTTCTTTTAAGGGGGTAGGATGTGGGAGTTTGACTTTTTTTCTTTACTTTGCTTATGTTTTTGCCTTTTGAGTTTAACTTGTTGTTTAAGTATTTTTGAGTGTTCTTTTGTGTTAGGAACTTAGTTATGGTTTTTTTGGGAGGTTTTTAAAGTGGGAGAGAGTCATTTTTGAGGTTAATCTGAAAGTCTCACGGCTTTCCATGCGGGCGCATGGAAGCCCGTGAGGGTTTCTGTAAAAAAATTCAATTTTTGTGGGCTGAATGGACCAACCTGAAAGCCTCACGGCCTCCATGCGGGCGCATGGAGCCCGTGAAGATTTCTGAAGTGGCCTCAAAGTGGTCTCACGAGCCTTGGCATATATATTGACCTTCTTGGACCTTCTAGGACATTCCTAGCTTCTTTTTTTCTCCTTCTTCCTTCTCCTCTGATTTTCTTCATTTTTTTCTCTTCAAACCTCTCATCTTTGATCCCCAAACAAAAGAAGAAGTGGAAATCTCATCTCCTTACAAGAAGAAGAGTTCGATTAAGGCATAGAGAGGATTATCGGTGAGTTAGGCTACATCAACTTCCTCCTTTTCACTCCTCTCATCCTTGTTGTGATTCTTTGAAATTTTTTTGTGAGAAATCTTAGTTATTGAAGTGATTTAAAGATTAGAATCATTTTTAAGGTTGTAAAACCATGATTTGGTGAGGAAATGAGAGACATCTTGCATCTCAAGGGTTCAGGGTTATCTGTAGCAATCGACCCAAGTTGAATTCCTTTTTGTTCTTTTTGCTGATTTTTGAGGATTTTTAAAGGTTTCATTCTTGTTATATCTTCTTATTAGAGTGCTTAGAAAAACTCTAGAAACAATTTACTCCTATTTTTAAGCACATTTTTCCTTCTTTTTAATTGGTTGTAGTATTGTTGTTGAATCTTGCTTTTTGTTGGTTGTTTAACGGCTTTCTAGGAGGAGAAGCTTCAAGCAAAGGAAAAAGAGATTATAGACAAGTAACTTTGGAGGGTGTTAGCTCGCCAAGTTTGTGAGTGGGATTTACTAAATTATGGACTATATATCATGCATATATATACATATATATATATTGGCCTTTGAATGACAAGATTTCTATCTATAAAAACTCTTGAGATGTTATTCATTGGATTTGGATATCATGAGGATTTATGATTTGATCTCCTTCATGGTTTTTTTACTAAAGATTATTAATATACATATGTTGTTGTTATGATTTGAAAAAAATATATGTTTTTAGAAGATATGTTTGAATTATGTATCCTTATAAAAGATTGATGTTTTTTTCCTATGATGACCAAAAAGCTTTTGGGTAAAAACAAATTGAATATTACCATGAAAAATGATGTAATTGATTTGAGGTATACATATGTGTTTTTCAATGAATATTCTTGTATGTCTGTTTTTTTAACGAAAAATGTTTTTCATTGAATGGTTATGAACAAGTTGTTGACTTTTTGGAGTGAGATTGGCATTTGTGAATACTTGTTCCCTATTGATGAATATATTTAGCCCTACGGGCCGTAATGCTATTTATTGCTTTCATTCATGATTTGTGAACATAGTCCCCGAATAAGGACCCTTTTCAGCTTTGTAATGAATATTTGATTTTTATTATGCAAACACCCGTGGGGTCTTGAACATATCCATGGAAATGGTGGGCTACGGCCTTCATGTTCTTGACGGGGTGGTTTTTGATGGTGACTGGGGGAAACCCCAATACTTACCGCAGTGAGAGTGTGGATGGTTTCCACGGGCCGACCTGTGATAGAGGTGGCGTGAATACTCGTCAAACCGGTTATGCCATTTCGTGGGAGCGTAGAGCCCTCGACTTGATATAGTTGGGTTGTTCGAGTCACCACACGAACTTCCCAGCGCCAACGCCAAGATATGCGCATCTTGGTGGTTTCCCTCGACCCAACCGCTGCCACGGTTAGTGAGGGAGGGTTTTCGAGGCTATTTAAAAATATATTTGTTTATTTTTAATCGATGATTTATACATTTTTTTGAATTATGAGTTACTAAGCCAAAGTATAAACTTGGATTTCTTACTCATATGGATTTTGAGATGATTTAAAAAGAGTTTTTATCGAGCATTTCATTGTTGTAAATTTTTATATCTTAATTTATACTTGACAAATCAAGGTATATTGAATATTTTTGAGGAGTTGAAATATATTTTTTTACCTTTTTACTTTAATATATTATGTATGGGATATAGCTCCATGTTTAGCCACTCACCGAGTAACCTAGTTACTCATCCCTCTTTATTTTTTTCCCTCCCCTGTGACAAAGACAAAGAAATGGGATAGAAGCGTGAAGTGCTTGGCAGTAGTAGTTTGTATTTTCTAGTCGTGTATGAAGCTTATATATTTTTGGCATGTAGTTGATGGATCCACTAGGATATTACCAACCCCTAATATTAATATGTATCTTTCTTCTTTGATACTTTTTAAATATGTTGGTTAGCTTTTATGTTGTGTATGAGATGTATACTTCTAAGTGAATGGTTGTTGTCATGGTTTAAATTAAAGTGATGGGTTGTGTAGGAACATTTGGGTATATTGGATTGCTAGAATGTTTATTATTGTTATAGTGGTTTTGTACAGAAACAGAGTTAGCCTTTACGGTGATCTAGGGGTGAGTTAGTGTTGGACCTCCCTTGGGTTATCGTGGCGGTATGTCATGAGTGGGACCCGCGAGACGGGGCGTGACAACTTAAGCATGGTATACTACTCTAATACAAGCAAGAATGTAAATAAAACACTGTTATAGTAATTCCAAGGCAAGCAAGAAGATCACAAGAACAATGATGCTAAGAATAGGCCTAGGGATGAGGATTCCCAAGAGAGGTCATCATGATATAAGGATGCATAAAAATAAATGGCAAGGGTGATTTAGACCGATGGACCTCAAAATTAGTTCAACCCCAATTTCTCGGCGGCTAAACCCTAATCCCGTAGAAATGATGACAAGGATCTCTCCTTAATCATATTCCTATGATTGCATTGAGTACAAGGAGATCACGTGATAAGGATGCACTTCACCTAAGTTTATCCTCATGGTTTGGAGGGGCTACCTACATCCAATTTCTGGGCATGTTGGTCAAAGATTACCCCTTTTAGTTCATTAACAATCTAATACATGCGAGTAGGTCACATCTACGTGTATAACTCAAATGAGAACTAAGGATTTCTCCACATAATAGTTCCAGGAATGAAACACAATGAACCAAACCATAAATCACACCAATGCCCTCCAAATCTAAATGTAGCATCCAAAATACATGATGAACCCCCCAAGGTTCACCTACATCCGGTGGCCTTGGGGATCTAGTGTGCCATCATACAAACAAGCATATCAATCTCAACAAAAACAAGAAGTAAATGCATAGATGACACTCCCTAGTCCGAATGATGATGAAGAAGGAAAAATGCCGGCCGAATGACGGTTTCTCAAGCACAAGGAAAGCCGAATACTCCTCCTTTGATGATGAAGCTTTCCCCTTGAGATCTAGCCCTTGATCTTTCCAAGCCTCAAGCCAAAACACTCTTCAAAATGATCTCTTCCTTTCTCTTCTTCCCAAGTGCTAGCTGCCAATCCTCCTCAAAAGTTTCTCCTCCCCCTTCTCTCTCCCTCAATCCCATTCAAAAGTCCCCCTATATATCACTCATCATGCCCCAAAATGGCCTCCATCCCGAGTGGTATACCACTCTCTATGAGTTCAATTTCGGATGGTATACTCCTCTCTATGAGGACCTCATTCAGGTGGTATACTGGCTCCATGAGGTCCTCATAGAGCTCTTCATTGACACCTTTGTTTGGGGTAGGCAAACCGCACAAATGCACTCGGGAATATTATCTATCTTGGCTCAATGAGCACCTCATTGAGCCAAGTATGCCTTCAAGCAAAAACTTGTTCTCTTCATTGGCTACAATAATCATCCCGGGTCAGTATCACGGGCAGCATTGAGGCCGTATGCCGTTATTCAATTCCTAACTCAAAACTCTCCGAGTGCTACAATCACGATGCTACAGATGTTCCACTACTGATCGCGACCTTGTTTTCTTCTTTTTTCGCCCAAATCATATGTTTGTGTATTCCATGGCGTTCCCGTAACCTGTAATGCAAATAACATACGATTAAGCACAAAATAGGCATCAATTCCAATGAAAATACATGCTAGAGGTAACAAATACATATACTAAAATACGTACATTTAGACACTTATCAGATGGGTAACACGCTATGAGGGTTAGATAAAGCTAGATTCGAGAGGGTTGAGAGGGTGAGTCGAGAGGTAGCGTAACGTCCCCTTTCCCCTCCGGTGTGATGTATCCTACCTCTAACTCCTAAAGTTCTTTGCGGTTACAATAGAGTGAAGAACTAAATGATGAACTCCTCTAGAGCTTAGGTGCGTGAGCAATAGAGTGAAGCGTTGAAGTGACTTTAGTATCTAGGGCTTAATTGTGACTAGGGTACTTTCGCCTGAACTAAAGGTTTAGATCTATACATAGTAACAGGGTTTATCACTTGGAATCCCCAGAACTCCATGCAACTTTACACAGTGTGAGGTGTTGAGACTAAGAGATTTCTTTGTCGGGACATAGTGTTGAGTTAGCCACGGCTGACCTTAGGTTTGGGGCCGTGTGCTTTAGGATTTCCACGACTCATTAAGCATTAGTTAGGAAGCATAATAGTAGGTCTTTCACTTGAAACATTAGTCCTAGGGAGAGCATTATCCGAGTACCCCACTTCTATTGATTGTCTTTCTTCTCATTTACTTGGGCCTCTCGTTCTTGTTTCTTTTTGTTTTCGCTACATTACACTTTATCAACATAATCATTATTTATCTTCGCTTGGTCAAGTAGCAATTTTTAGTATTTTTTTATTCCCTACTCCCCGTGGATGCGATACCCCCACTCACTTAGGATTTATTACTTTGACAAACCTGTACACTAGCGGGTAACACGCAAGGGGCGTTGTCAGTCCGATTATGCCAGACCCGCAATTCTTGGCGCACAATGTAGCATTATACGACCACCAATCACAGCTTGAAATTTTAATCTTAATCTAGCATTCATCCAAATGATACATCAATCGGTACAGTTTAATGGTTTGGCCGATGAGGATCCAAGCAATCACATAGAGAACTTCTTGGAAGTGTGCGACATGCTCAAGATCAATGGTGTTACGGATGATGCTATCAACTTGAGGGCCTTCCCATTTCCTTGAAAGGGAGCCTTGACACGGCTGGTGTGCGCGCCAACGCTCAACCCAAACCGTGCAATGGTTGCCTTGGCTATATTTTTTACCTAGAGCATCGATTACTAAATTGGAGGAGATGGTAGAAGCTTTTCATGCCTGATATTTTCCTCCCGGAAATCTGCAAAGCTTAGGAATGAAATATCCTCTTTTATCCAAACATAATTGTAGTGTCTATTTGAGACATGGGACAGGTTCAAGGAGCTCCTGCGAAAATGTCCTCAAATGGGTTCCCCGAGTGGATGATTATTCAGACTTTCTATAATAGGTTGAACCTGAGCACAAGACAGTTACTTGATGCTGCAGTAGGAGGTACCTTAGGGAACAAGACCCCAGAAGAAGCCCGGCTTCTCATTGAAGAAATGGCTATGACATCTACAATCCAGGTTGGAGGAGCCACCAGAATCTTTCATGGAGTAATCAAGGGCAACAGAAATCTATGGCACCACCCAGTTTCCAAGAACAACAAGCCCCGAACATGGAGAACCGAGTTTCAGGTTTGAAAAATCGGATAACCAATCTAGAGAAGGCTTTGACCAAGTTCATTGCATTGTCGGACATAAGATTTCAATCAATTGAAGCAACACTTCGCAACCACACCGCTTCATTGCATAACTTGGAGAATCAAGTAGGGCAAATTGCGAAGTCTCTATCGGAGAGACCTCAAGCGAGTTTACCTAGCAACACCGAAACCAATCCGAGAGAACATGTGAAGGTGATCACTTTTAGAAGTGGTCATGAGGTTGAGGGTAGGCTTTCGAGGAAGAAGACCAATGTTGAAGAACCCAAGGTTATAGAGGTTGAGGAGAGAACTAAAGGAAAGAAGGTGGCACCCCCACCTTACAAGCCAAAATTCCCTTATCCTTCAAGATTGAAGAACGACTAAAATGACAAGCAATATAAGAAGTTCTTGGGTCTATTCAAGCAATTGCCCATCAACATTCCTTTTGTGGAGGTGTTATCTCAAATGCCTCAGTATACAAAGTTTCTGAAGGATCTCTTGACCAACAAGAGGAAGTTGGAGGAAAGTGCATTCGTGCTCATTGATGCTTCATGTTTGGCGGTGTTGTAAAAGAATATGGTGAACAAGAAGAAGAACCCCAGAAGTTTCATCATTCCGTGCAATATTGGTAGCATGGGTGAAGAAATGGCATTTGCGGACTCAGGGACTAGTATCAATGTCATGCCATATACATTTTTCCAAAAGCTAGGCTTGGGAGAGCCTCGGCCCACTCGGATGACATTACAATTGGCGGACCAAATGGTTAGACATCCGAGGAGCATCATTGAAGACGTACTTGTGAAGGTTGACAAGTACATATTTCATATGGACTTTGTAGTGTTGGATGTTGATGAGGATGTCGATGTCCCACTGATACTTGGGAGGCCGTTCTTTCGTACTTCCAAGGCTCTTATCGACATGGAAGACATGGAGTTGACTTTACGAGCTGGGAATGACAAGCTTACATACTGCCTCGTCGAAGATATGAGACATTCTCTGAACTTTGATGATACTCTTTATTTTCTTGACACTACCGATGAATGATAAGTACTTGTGTGATAAGAATGAGAAGTATTCTTTTCTTATGATAAGCATTACTTTTATCGGGTTTTAATGCTAATATGTGTGCATTTATGTTACTTTCATGCATATAGGGTTGTGAAACCGAATGTTAGAAAAGAAGCCAATGTAGATCGTGAATGAACCATTTGGAGAAAATCATGAGAAGGTTCAAATGCGAAGACATAAGTCGGGTTCAAGATTGCGACAATGTATGCCAACCTCCTCGAAATCAAGTTAGCACAACGATTTGGAGGGGCACAAGGGCAGTCACATTCAATCATTTTGGCTTGTGCATATATGGCAAGATCTCCACCAATGTATCTGTTTATTGAATAAGCAAAGCGATCTACAGTGTAAGCGTGTGCCCGTTTACATTACCTCGATGAAATCATGGATTCTAAAGTGTTTGGGCCGGTACTATAGCAAATACTGTAGCAAACACTGTAGTAGGTACTGTTTATAGCCGGCCGAAGGAGTAAATAGAGAATCCACACGGGCGTTTGGAAATTCTACACTCCCGGGCGAAAAATCCACAGGGCCGCCCACATGGGCGTGTCGATTCCCAATTCCAACCCTATTTAAGGTCGATTTCAGCCCCGATTCGAGGATTCTTTTCTCCATCTTTTCCCCAAATTGAGAGAGAACTGAGGCTAGGGTTTTGAGAAGTAATGGCTAGAAATTTGGAGAGGTTCTATGGCTCTGTCATTGCGCTCTATTTGGATGAAGGTTAGTGGGAGAGCTTTCGTCGGCACCGATCCGGCAAGGTGTATCCTTGGCCGAACAAAGGAACCTATAGACGAGTAGAGGACCCTCCACAAGACCATCGCCATGACTATTGTGGGGGTTTTCTATAGATTCTTTGCTTTTACATATGATATCATTGATTGTAACTAGCTCCATGGAGAGCTAAGCCCCCTAGTGGGTACTTGGATATTTGTGAACACTAGGATTTATTCGTTTCATTGAACCTTTTTATTATACTTTCAATTAATTGATGTTTTATTTGAGTTCTAATATTATATATTTAATTGTGTGAATACTCCCTTAGAGTAACAATAGGGTTGAGAGTTCTTGTTGGTAACTCTTGTGAGTGAGTGATACACCACGAGAGTTAAACAAAGCTAGATTGGAGAGGGTTGAGAGGGTGAGTCGAGAGGTAGCGGAGCGTCCCTTTCCCCTCCGGTATGATTTATTCTATCTCCATTTCCTCGAGCTCTTTGCGGTCATAATAGAGTGATAGAGTGAATGTGCTAAGGGATGACCTTCTGCTGGCGCTTAGTTGCAGGGGCAACTGAGTGAAGCGTTGAAGTGATTTTAGCAACTAGGGCTTAATTGTAGCTAGGGACCTTCCACCTGGACCAAAGGGTTAGGTCTACATCTAGGAAGAGGATTTATCACTTGGAATCCATAGAACTCATTGCGATTCTATACGAGTGTGAGGTTGAGAGGTTATTCAATTTCTCCTCCGGGACATGTATAGAGTTAGGCATGGTTGACCTTAGATTTTGGACCATGTATTTAAGGATCTCCACGACTCATTAATACATTAGTTAGAAATCATAATAGAGAGTTTTTGCACTTGAAACGATTGTCCTAGGCGGAACAATATCCTGGTACCCCACTTATATCGATTTCCTTACCTCCCCTTTAGTTTCACTCTTTCTCTTGTTTCTTTTACATTTGTTACATCACATTTTATCACACAAATCACTATTCACTTTTAGTTTAGTTAAGAAACAATTTAAGTGTTTTTATTCCCTACTCTTTGTGGATACAATACCCACTCATCTGGGATTTATTACTTCGACAAACCCGTGCACTTGCAGGACATACGCAAGGGGCGTTGTCAAGTTTTTGGCGCCGTTGCCAGGAAGTAGGCATTTCGAGATACTTTGCACTTTGCTTTCTTAGCTATTCATTCATTCATTCATTCTATTTCACATCTTCTTTTCTATCATCAATCTGATTTGTTCTTTTTCTTTGATTACAGAAAAAAATAATTGGCATGCCCGAGTTATTCAACACTATCACAGGAATGGTTGAAAATGTGGAACAGAAAGTTCAACTGTTTGCAATACAGGACACACCGTGTTATTTTCCACAAGAACAGTACACGATTCAACAACCCATGAAAGAATCAGTTGAAGAGTGCATTTCCAGAATTCAAGGGCGGAACTGTGAATTAGATAGTGTGATAGATCAGTTTGAGAGATCTGCATTGGCATCGATGAGTGATTACTTAGAAGAAAGTTTGGAGAAAGTTCTCGCTCAGTTTGATTCGTCTTATCATGAACAAAAATAGGAACTTTTCTCTTTTGGAGTGTCGATGTTAGGAAGGGATATTTGCTGAATGGATGCATTGATAGCCGTTGAAAATCATACAAAAACATATTCACAAGTGGAAGAAGGGGAGAATGACTGTGAACATGAGGCGAACAATTTTGAGGAGATTGACAGGTTGAAGGAGAGCAGTTTGCGCCCATCAATTGATGAACCACCAGATCTAGAGCTTAAAACCCTACTAGCACATTTGGATTATGCCTTCTTGATGGAAGACTCTAAACTCCCGGTGATTGTGGCTTCAAACTTGTTTGTGGATCAAAAGGGCAAGCTTGTCAGCATGTTGAAAAGGCATAAGTCAGCTATTATGTGGAAGATTTCAGACATTAAGGGTATAAATCCGTCATTTTGCACTCATAAAATCCTCATGGAAGATGACTATAAATCTGTGATCTAACCTCAGCGAAGATTAAATCCGAACATGATGGAAGTCATCAAGGTGGAGGTGGTGAAGCTACTAGATGCAGGGATCATCTATCCCATATCTGATAGGGCATGGGTGAGCCCAAGACAAGTGGTTCCGAAAAAAGGGGGATGACAGTTGTGATAAATAAAAAGAATGAATTGATTCCAACCAGGACAGTCACAGGATGACAAGTTTGTATTGATTATAGAAGACTAAACGATGCCACTCGAAAAGATCATTTCCCATTGCCATTTATCCATCAAATGTTGGAACGACTAGATTCATTTGGGACACATTTTAGCGGAGTATCTGAAGCATCAAGGACAGTATCCTAGGCTTTGTGTCATTTTCTCGGGCCCATACATCACTAGACTCATCTTAGGGATGGGTCTACTAGACACAGTCAGAGGGGCTGAGAAAATGATAGTACCAGCACCCCTCGGGCTAGAAACAATGAGACTCATGGGTATGATCAGGAAATATATGGATGGTGTTTATATGCTGAACATGCCCCACCAAAGCCATTTGTATCCGATGAAACCGCAACAGAGGGGCCTTAGCCAGCTTTAGAGTCACAGCTTGAGGTAGATTAGAAAAAGGCAGTCCCTCCAGTGCACGAGCCCCTACCAGTGCGTTTGTTCTCTATGACTCCATCCCATGATCGATTTGAGGGGCTCAAAAATACTGTGGGGGTGCTTCGGACAGAGATCGCTGAGGTCCGAGCAAAGGTTGCTGAGGTCCGGGCTACACAGGCCTTACAATATACAGAGTTCATGGCATGTTTCGATATGCTACAGCAGATTTTTAGGCGATACATTGTCTCATCTTTTATTCTGACACCTCGGACTCCCCCGGCATCTCCGGCATCTCCATCACCTAGTCCAGCACCGATTGACCCACCGTGTACCTCATCACCACCATCATCAGCAGTAGAGCCAGAGCGCAACATCGACATTTGACTTTATTTTTGTCGTTTTTATTACTTTTTGCATTTCATTTTGGACTTGTATACTCCGAAAGGACTTTCCTTATGAGTTTATTATCGTTTTGTTGTCTCGAGTTGTATTCATTGCTTTATCTTTTATATACTCGAGTTGTTTTTGTTTTATTGAGCTTTACTGAATCCCCTCATGTAAGCGTGCAGATGGTATTGTCAACATGGGAATTAAGAACTTGTCATGGATACGGCTAAGGGGCTTCGGCACTTGGCTGTGTGAGCTTCACAACCCGTTAGAACATTACTCCAAAGGATTTAGCTCCATCAAATGCAACACTAGGAGTCAGGGGAGTGTTGTTTTGATTGCTTATCCCACATTTGTTCTTGATTGATATACATTATGTGTGAGCTTGCATGTGTACATTAGGGACAATGTACAACTTAAGTGTGGGGGGAGTTTCATAGTGCACGTATCTTTTATACTAGTTTTGATTGATATATATGCTCACATAGCCAATGGCGGTTCACCTTAGTTGCAATGATTATATTCTTGAGTTTAGCAGATTTTTTAACATTGAATGTTCTCATGCTCTAGTTTGTGCTTGAATTTCTTGGAATTTTTTTTCTGTTTGACACTTGTTGCACTACTCACTTTTTACACTCTTTTGGAAACTCAAGTTTGATGTTAAAGGGACTAGTTATAGTTGTTTCTTTTGTCAATTCTGAAAAAAAACATTGGAAAGTGAAAAGAAAGAACAAAAAATAGTTTTATTGTTTAGTTGTGCTTGTTAGGTGGAAAGAGCTACCGCCTATGAAGTATGAAGCTACTCTCATAAGTCGGATACTAGTTATTCCCTAATGAGAGAAAGAGCTATCTCATTGGATGAGTGAAAAGCTACCACTTCGGTAGAAAGAGCTACCACCTGAAAGTGTGAAAGCCACCTTAGCGGCCGCTTTGGAAAAAGGCTACCTTAGAGGATGTGTGGAGCTACTACCATCTTTGAAATTTTTGTTACTTTTGTAGATAAATAAGTCCCTTATACTTAGAATTTTGAGGAGTATACCCTTGGTTGACTTGAGTAAGTTCACACACTTACACGATTTTGGGTTTGTTGTCCTTTTTTATTCAAGTTTTTAGCTAAAGCATTGTTTTTTGTATTTAGTGTTGAAATCTCCCTTTCTTGTACAATGCTCTCTTTGTATGCTTTGGTGAAACTAAGGCCAAGCACTTGCAATATTTCCTTCATCTATGCTTTAATGTTTTAATTTTTGCTTGAGGACAAGCAAAAGCTTAAGTGTGGGGGAGTTTAATAAGTGCTTGTACGATAAGAATGCGAAGTGTTCTTTCATTATGATAAGCATTACTTTTATCGGGTATTAATGCTAATATATTTGCATTTATGTTACTTTCATGCATATAGGGTTGTGAAGCCGAATGTTAGAGAAATAAGTCAATGTAGATCGTGAATGCACCATTTTGGAGGAAATCTTGAGAAGGTTCAAAGCGCAAGACATAAGAGTCGGGTTCAAGATTATGAGAATGTGTGCCAATCTCCTTGTATTCAAGTTAGTACAAGCGATTTGAGGGGCACAAGGGTAGTCACATTCAAGCATTCCGGCTTGTACATGTATAGCAATATCTCAACCAATGTGTCTATTTATTGAAGAAGCAAAGCAATCTAAGCCATAAACGTGTGCCCATTTACGTTACCTCGATGAAAGCATGGATTCGGAAGTGTTTTGAGCCGACTAATCTGTAGCAAAATACTACAGCAAACATTGTAGTAGTTAATGTTCATGTACCGACTCGAAGAAGGAGTAAATAGAGAATCCACACGAGCATGTGGAAATTCCACACACCCGTGCGAAAAATCCAGGGGCGCCCACAAGGGCGTGTGGATTCCCAATTCAAGCCCTATTTAAGGTTGATTTCATCCCCGATTTGAGAATTCTTTTCTCCATCTTTTCCCCAACTTGAGAGAGGGCTGAGCTAGGGTTTTGACAGGTATTTCCTAGGGATTTGGACAGGTTCTATGGCTCTGACATTGCGCTTCGTTTGGAAGAAGGTTAGTGGGAGAGCTTTCATCGACACCGATCTAACGAGGTGTATCTTAGGCCGGACAAAGGGACCCATGGAAGAGTAGAGGACCCTCCGCAAGTCCATCTCCACGACTATTGAGGGGGTTTTCTATGGATTCTTTGCTTTTACATTTGATATCATTGATTGTAATAAGCTCCATGGAGAGCTAAACCCCCTAGTGGGTACTTGGATATTTGTGAACCCTAGGATGTATTCGTTTCATTGAACATTTTTATTATGCTTTCAATTACTTGATGTTTTATTTGAGTTCCAATCTTGTATGCTTGATTGTGTGAATACTCCCTTAGAGTGCCACTAGGGTTGAGAGTTCTTGTTGGTAACTCTTGTGAGTCAGTGACACACCACGAGAGTTAGACAAAGCTAGATTAGAGAGGGTTGAGCGGGTGAGTCGAGAGGTAGTGAAGCGTCCCCTTTCCCCTCCGGTGTGAATTATTCTACCTCCATTTCCTTGAGCTCTTTGCGGTCATAGTAGAGTGAATTGGCTAAGGGATGAGCTTCCGCTTGGCTTAGTTGCAGGGGCAATGGAGTGAAGAGTGGAAGTGATTTTAGCACCTAGGGTTTAATTATGGCTAAGGACCTTCCACCTGGACCAAAGGGTTAGGTCTACATCTAGGAAGAGGATTTATCACTTGGAATTCCTAGAACTCATTGCGATTCTATACGAGTGCGAGGTTGAAAGGTTATTCAATTTCTCCTCTAGGACAGTGTATAGAGTTAGGCATGTGATAAGTGCTTGTGCGATATGAGATGCAGGCGTTCATTCCTTATGTTGAGCATTACTTTCCTCGGGGTTTTTACATTAATATGTGTGTTTTTATGCTACTTTTACGCAGGGTAGGGGTTGTGAGGCCGAGTATGATGGAAATGGGCCAATGTGGATCATAATGCACCCTATTTTGGAGGAGATCTTATTAAGGTTCAAACGCGAAGACATAGGTCGAGTGTGAGATGCTAGAGTGTGTGCCAACCTCCTCGCATTCGAGTGAGCACATCTATTTGGAGGGCACAAAAGGCGAGTCACGCTACGAGCATTCCGACTTATGCATATAAGAACAAGAGCCCCGCCAACATGTACATCATTGAAGAAGCAAGTGATTCACGACGTGAGTATGTGCCCGTTTGCGTTACCCGATGAAAGTATTGAATTGGGAAGTTAATCGGTCGAAGATTGTAGCATAGTAATGTAGCAACATTGCCTACCATTCAGTAGTGATTCTTGTTCATAGCTGTCGAAAATCGCTGACTGTAGAATCCACGCGGTGTGGAAAGTATCCACGACCATGTGGAAATTCCCCTGCATGAGCGATGTTCCAGCATGCACTGTGGAGTCGCCTCGATTCCGACCCTATTTAAAGCCGATTTCAGCCCGATTTCAAGCATTCTTTTTCTCCATCTTTTCCCCAACTTGTGAGAGGACTTGGCTAGGGTTTGAGGGGTATTGGCCAAGGTTTTGGGGAAGTTCTACCTACCTCGACATCGTGATTCCGTTAGGAAGAAGGTTGGTAGGGGAGCTTCGATCGAGGGCGTATCCTATACCGGATGAAGGAATCTTTGACGATCGAGTAGAGGACTCTCCACGAGGACCATCGACACGACCATCGAGGGGTGTTTCTTTATGGATTCATTACTTTTACATTCGATCTCTTTGATTGTATTAAGCTCCATGGAGAGCTAAACCCTAGTGGGTACTTGGATGATTGTGAACCCCTAGGATGTATTCGTTTCATTGAACTTCTTTATTATGCTTTCAATAAATTGATGTTTATTGTGAGTTCCAACCTTGAATGCTTGATTGTATGAACATTTCCCCTAGAGTGACACTAGGGTTGAGAGTACTTGTTGGTAACCTTGTGAGTGAGTGACACACCACTAGCGTTAGACAAAGCTAGGTTGGAGAGGGGTTGAGAGGGTGAGTCGAGGGAGGCAGGGGAGCGTCCCCTTTCCCTCCGGCGTGATAGAGTTTCTACCTCCATTCCTTGAGTTCTTTTGCAGACCATAATGGAGTGAATGGTCTAAGGGATGAACCTCCGGCTGGGGGCCTAGTTGCGCGTGCAATGGAGTGAAGCGTTGAGAGGATCTTAGTATCTAGGGCTTAATTGTGGCTAGGGACCTTCCATCCGGACCAAAGGGGTAGGTCTATAGTTTAGGAAGAGATTTATCACTTATAATCCCTAGAGCTCATTGCAACTCTATCATGAAAGTGCTGAGGTGTTGAGATTGTTCGATTTCTCCTCCGAGACATGTATAGAGTTAGGGCATGAATGACCTTAGATTTGGGACTATGTATGTAAGGATTTCCCACAACTCACCATTGCATTGATTAGGAAGCATAATAGAGAGTTCTTGCACTTGAAGTGATCATCCCTAGGTGAAGCATTATCCGAGTACCCCATTCTTTATCGATTGCCTTTACCCTCTTCTTACTTTTTGCTCTTTCACTTGTTATTTTTATTGTTGAGGGATTGAATCAATTTCCACACTTATCACTATTGATATTCCACATAGCTAAGAATCGAATTAAGTGTCTTTACTCCCTACTCCCCGTGGATTCGACCCCGCTCACCGGGATTATTACTTGACAAACCCGTGCACTTGCGGGATATAAGCAAGGGACCTTGTCGGCATGGTCGACCTCGATTTGGGATCATGTATTTGAGGATCTTCTACGACTCATTAATGCATTAGTTAGAAAGGATAATAGGGGGTTTTTGCACTTGAAATGATTGTCCTAAGCGGAACAATATCTGGGTACCCCTACTTATATCGATTTCCTTACCTCCCCTTTACTTGCACTCTTTCTCTTTTTTCTTTTACTTTTGTTACATCACATTTTATCACACAAATCAGTATTCACTTTTCGTTTAATTAAGAAACAATTTAAGTTTTTTTATTACTGGGATTTATTACTTCGACAAACTCAGACACTTGCGGGACATACGCAAGGGGCTTGTCAATGAACTAATAGATGAATATGTGCGGAAAATGATGTATCAGCACCCGTACAAAGTGTTGCTAGACCAAGAAGTGGAGAATGAAGATGTGATAACACTTGGGCTATAGGATAAGGTGCAACCTACCCCAAGGATCATGAAGAAAATGATGCGGAAGATGAAAGGCGTACAAGGAGACGTCACAAGAAAACGCCCCAAGGCTAATATGGATATGCAAAAACGGGAGTAAGGATGACGAACCCTTCCGCACTAACAAACTTGATAACTCTCCTCCACCTTTTAAAAAGACTATGCTCATCATGCTTTCGGTTATGGGTAAGAGGAAACCTTCATCTATGAGCACAGTGAGGTAAGAAGAGATACGTTAAAGCTGGTGAGCGTTAAACAAAGCGCTTCTGGAGGTAACCTAAGCATTTATTGCTTTTTCTAGGTCTTAGTATAGTTTTACATGAATAAGAGCTTGAGTGTTGGTATTTTTGATTCTTATATGCCATTGTTACTTTTTTCTTGGGGATCATTGGTGTTTTCATGTAGCTTAATTACGTGGCGAAAGTCATCTTGGTCATTTGAGCATGTTTTTCATGATTCTTTGGTTACTTGTGCATATTATAGGCAGTGCTTTGAATAGGTGTAAATGTTCGTAAATTTTCGTCAGAAGTCCTGTGATTTTTCTAAGTCATCTAGATAAAACACACTACCGTGTGGAAATTCCACAAGGGCGTGTGTTTTCATTCATAGCTCATGCCGAGAGGATACTAGGGTGTGTGTCTTGCCCTGTGAACGGGCGTGTATTTCTCTGCAGAGGTTCAGAACCCTGTCTCGAGAAGACACAGGGGCGTGTGTCTACCCCCACGTGTCTAACCCCAGTAGCATACACACGGCAGGTACTCCGCACTGCCCTGGTATTTCCTAGAGAAGACCTCACCATCCGGAGAAGACATAAGGGTATGTGAATGCCCCTATGAGTAACCTCGCTGAAGATCCATACGTCGTGTGGAATTTCCACAGGGGTGTGGGAACATCTAAAAATTTTCAAGTGGACGAGAAGACATGGGCGTGTGGAAGCCCCTGCTGGTCGGGCACACCAGGCGTGGGGAATTTTCACACGCCCATGTCGATGCTGCTCGGAGACAAAGTGTGTCTATCTCGAGAGCACACATGGGCGTAGTGTCCGCCCTTGTGAAGCTCCCCTATGGTGTCACACGGGTGTGGGTAATTTCCACACGCCCGTGTGGATGTACAAAACTAAAGAGGCCGCGATCTCCTTTATAAATCTTTTGAGCCTTTCTCATTTTCACACTCCCAAACGCTCGGATAACACACTCTCTCACTTTCACAACTTTGCACTATCATTTTAGAGAAAATTTTTATTGAGTTTTTTTCCATCCGGGATTTTGAGGGTTTTCAGCTTTATCTTGTTAGTAAACCATCATTCTCTCTTTTCTTCACCATTACTTGATTTTATCTGATTAAACTGGTGAATGTGCTTCTTTCTATGCCTAAGTGGTTATTGCATGTCTAAATGAGTTTAGAAACTAGTTTTGGATGTATTCTTGGATTTTTATCACAGTTGCCGTGCGGCTTTCATGCCCCGTGGATCGAAACACACGCCCATGTGGATTTTTGTAGTATTATTATTTTGAATAAATTTTATTGATTTCTTTTCAATACTTGCAGATATGGTACCCCAGTAGAAGAAGTAAGCCGATAAACACCCACGTGAGTCTTCCGCGTGCGAACACATAGTAGTTCGCCATTCCCGAGCACTAGGCTTGATTTGAGCGATTGTCGAGACTCAAGTTCCAGCAGACACGCTTTCCTAACTCTGAGCACGCTTTAGGAAGATGTAGTTGGCCAATGATATGGCAGATGAGGTGGAGGAGTTCCTCGCTGTGGGTAACTGGAGGAGATTGTTGACTATTCGTGAGCCAGCTATTCGTTTGCTGATGCTGGAGGTATTAGCGTCATTTGAGTTTGACCGATCATATTTTTTATTTGATAGTGATGACTTCATACAGTTTCAAGCATTTTTACACCATTATAGTATGAGTGTTACACGATTTTCGATCTGGATGGGGTTATATGATGAAGCTTATACTAATACAAAGGAGTATGATCGATTGCCTACTGACTATCCAGGTAGTTTGATCCCACGTAGAGTCGACGAGTGACATTATATGGGTAAGATCGAGATTAGTTGGGAATGTCGAAGCCTACCTGTCTCTCCTGACCAAGTTATAGATATATTCATGTCATTCTAAGCAGATCAGTGAATGGCGGCGGTGATAGCACTGGAGTTCTGAGGAGGCAAGAGTTATTATACTTGTACTCAATGGTCTAGAGTGAGCCGATTCACTTAGGACATATCGCGGGCGTATTATTTGAGACATTAGGGACAAGCATGCCCATATCGGTGTCCTTTTCTCCGGTCCCTACATTACGAGACTCATCATGGGTATAGGTCTCCTATATGTGACCGGAGGGCCGAGAAGACGATTATACCCGGGTCCCCCGAGCTTGGAGACTACTGCGCATGTATGCATAATTAGGTGGAGTAGAGATGGGGTCCATGTGATGAACATGCCCCCACTAGAGCTAGGCGAGTTGGAGGGAGACGCAGACTAAGGGGTCTCAACCGGTTCCCGAGCCTCAGCCAGAGTGGATGGAGACTAACGCACCACCTGCAGCACGGAGAGCCGCCCACTGCGTGCATGTTATCTCCTTCTCGAGCTTATGATTGTATGAGGGAGGATCGACAGCGTCGTAAGGGTACTCGAACCTGAGATACCTGAGGTTCGAACGACACAGGTCGCGAACCATACTGAGGTGATGCCACATCTAGATATCCTACAGTAACTTCTTGAGAGAGACATGGCCTCACCATTCATCATGAGACTGAGGACCCCTCAGGTGTCCATAGCACTCACTCATCGCTAGCCGCAGGCACTCGATAGATCCACCATAGCACCAAAGACGCGCAGAGCTGAGCCCCACCGAGGATACTAATGCTCTGATGCGTCTTTCTTTTAGTTTCTTTATATTTTTCGTATTACATTTCAGTATTTTTATTTTTGGACTTGTATCACCTCGGAAAAGGATTTTTCCTTCTAAGTTTATTGTTTATCAAGTTGTATTCCATTGCCTTATCTTTATATATACTCGAGTTATAGCTTCACCTGAACCCCTTGTGTATACGTGCGAGTATGGTCTTGTGAGTATAGAATTTGAGGATTAGTCATGGACACGGTCTTATGGCTGCAGTGTGCTCCACAAACCCATTGGGACTCAACTCTCAATGAATATAGCTCCATCAAACGTAACATTCGGAGTTCGTGGGAGTATTGTTTCAATTTCCCCCATTCCACATATGCTTTTGATTGATTTATATCCTATTGTACTTGCTTTGCGTCCCATTGAGGGCAATGCACATCTTAAGTGTGTGTGTGTGTGGGGGAGTTCACATTACAAATGTTGATTACACAAGTTTTGACTGAAAATACATGCTCACGTAGTCAATGGCGGTTCACCTTAGTTGTAATGATTGTATTCTTAAGTTTAGTGGGATTTTTAATATTGAATGTTTTCATGCTCTAGTTTTTACTTGAATTTCTAGGAATTTTTGCCCGATTGACAATTGTTGCACTACTTGTTCATTAAACCCTTTTAGAAACTCATGTTTGTTGTTTAAGGGACTAGCTAGTTTTTGTTTTCTTGTGTTAATTTTGTCTGAAAAATGAGAAGACATGCGGAGAAAAGTGGATATCGAGATATAGTGCCAAGAAGATAACGAAGAACTTGTAAAAGGGATGCATAAAAAGTAGAGCGAAGTGCACTCACAAACTGACTAAGAACACGAATAGCATATGTAATATCAGGCCTAGTGATGGTGAGGTAAATGAGAGCACCAACAAGTGCACGATAGCGAGTGTGATCTGTCAAAGTCTCACCAAGAGAAAAGGAGAGTCGATGATGCAAACTCAATAGGAGTAGAAGTAGTACATAGATCAGACTGATCTCACCGTCAAAAATATCAAAATGTACTCATGGGGACACTAAGTAACCTCGATGAGAATAAGCAATCTCAAGACCAAGAAAGTAATAAGAGGGCCAAGATCTTTCATCCTCAAACTTGGTGTGTAACCTTTATTTCAAAGAAAGAACAATATAAACATCATTACCAGAATAACCATATCGTTAACATAAAAGAAGAATGATAGTAAGGCCATCAAGAACTCTGCCTAGTGAAGATGGCATAATCATGAGAGCTCCTGGTGAAAGCAAGGCAAGAACCACACTAAAAAAATGCTCAAACCAGGCACGAGGAGTGTATTTGAGTCCATGGATAGCTCAAGAAGATGACAAACATGTCGACAGGATTAGAGAGTATCGTGAGGAGGAGTCATATAAACGCTCTTCGAATGATCCCTATGTAAGAAGGGCATTGGTCACATCTAACTCGATGAAGTGGCTAGTGACTGACAAAGAAGTATAGCGAAAGGAATGTGAACAAGAGTTAACTTGGCCCACAAGAGCAAATGTCTCCTCATAATCAATACCATACTCTTGAGTAAAACCACGAGCAACAAGATGTACTTTATGGCACTCAATACTACCATCGGCTTAAGTCTTGACTCAATAGACCCACCGAGTAGTCGATAGGAGTAACAACAGTATGAAAAGTGGAATAAGATCGCATGTATGCATATGCTAAAGAGCATTGAGTTCCTCTGTTATAGCCTATTTCCACTGTGATGTTTCACCGCATCACGATAAGACTGTAGCTCAAAATGTGAGCAAATAGTAGCAAGAAAGGCATGGAAATCGAAAGAGTAGATAGAGGAGAGAGAAAAGGTATATTGAGGAGAAGGGCAGTGAGGGAGGTCTGGGTAACGACGGGGAATAGGAGGGGTATCTTCAAGAGATGGTGGGTCAGCGGATAGAAGAGGCAAATCACTAGATCCATTAATGCACTCAAAGAGTGGGAAGGTGAACGCAGGGAAGTGTAGTGTGAAGTTGTTGAGAAGACATAGGATTAGCATCGGTAGTGGAACTCAACGTCTTTAAGGATAATGCAATAAAAAGCAATGTAAACCATGGAATAAAACCCCTTGAGTTCATGTTGATGACCTTGATGGGTCGCTCAATGTCTTCAAGGATACCTCTCCAAAGCTAGGTTGCTGAAGGCCCCCTCGAAGCTATGATGGAGAAAAGATCTATCAAAGTTGGTGAAGAACGGCCCTAAATTCTGCCAAAGTCCTTTCTCTTTGAAACCCCTAGCCGCTTTGCTCTTCAAACGTTAGCAAAAAGTCTCCAAAGAATAGGGCAACAGGGCTATTTATAGGCCTAAACCATGACTGTCATGTGCCTCCATGCGACCATGTGAGATTTCACGAACCCACGTGAGCTACAAAAATTCCCATGCGATCGCGTGGAATTTCCATGCGGTCGCGTGAAAAGTGTTTTTAATACAGTACTGCTACATTTCAATTAGAAAACTCCAGAATCATACTATTCACAATCAAAAAGAGGAATCATGATTGGGAAATATGTAAAGAAGATGTTTTAAGGAGAAGCCATAATAACCTTACTCTTGATGCTAAATTGTTAAAAATAGATTTAAAAAATGTTACATAATTACTAATTTTACAGCAAATTACAGAATTGTAGCTATTATTTTAACATATCTTGCAGAATGTTACAGAAATCTAATTTTCTACTCTTAGAGGCATTCTCTCAAACACTTAAAGAGCATGGTTTAGAAAATAGGGACAATATTTGATCTTTCTTTGAAGTACCAAGTTGTTGAAGAAATTTTTCAACATATTGGTTTCGGGAGATATAGAATACAAAGAGAGGTACTTATCATCCACAACTGACAAGAGGATTCAAGCCAAATTGTGAGTTGAAAGAACACAAAGGCAGTCATATTTCTATGTCTCGACCTATGTGAATAATTCAAGAATCTTCCAAATGATGGTTAGACGACGAGAAGCCTTGACACGACTGATTTGCGTGTGTATATCTCAAGTGCACAGGTGTCGAAGTAATAAAATACTGAGTGAGATGGGTAGCCGAATCCACACCAAATCCAAGTATTAGTAGCAACCACTTCTCAATTATCTAGTCGAAATCAAGATTGTAATGAACTAGACTCCAATTCCAAGAATAAGAATATCTCAAGCAAGCAAAGGAAAGTAGAAAACAAGGGAGATCTCAATTAATAAAAGATGAGGTATCTGGTAATGTTTCACTCGTAGGATCTAGACATGAAGTGCAAAACTTACTAAATGTTCCTAAACCGAAGTTAGATGAGTCGAGGTAATCCAAGAACTACTGGTTCTTGCCCCAGGCCACCGATACTAGTCCTCTAGTACGTCCCCGGTGGAGAAATCGCCAATCTCATCACCCTCACACCACATATGACCGCAATAAACTCTAGGGATGCCTAAGAGTGCAATCGATTCCTAAAGATAGACCTAATACTACTTCTAGGCAAAAGATCTCTAACCCCCTACAAAGTCTAGGGTAGAGAAATCTTTCAATCTCATGCCTCACACCAAATATGGTTGCATAACGCTTAGAGAATACGGAGATAGGAAACACTCATCGCAAGGGAAAAGGGACACCCAATCATTCTCATGACTCACCCTCTCAACCCCTCTTTAATCTAAAGTTCTGAATTCTAACGAAGACCCTCTCACCAAAGAAAAGCAAAATCATGCATTACCAATCAGTCACAAAGATCAATACGATGCAACCAATGAGAAAACAAGATTAAAAATCAAATAAACTCAGTAATTAATAGAAACATAAAAGTAAGCCAATCACAAAAGATAAGATCCTAGGGTTCACATGCCCAAATACCTACTAGGGTTTAGCCTCCATGGGGAAAGTTACAAAAGCAAAGAATAATACAATAAAAAGCAATGTAAACAATAGAATAAAAACTCCGTATGAGTTCCGCGTGATGACCTTGATGGGTCGTCAACGCCTTCATGATCCTTTCCAAAGCTAGGTTGTTGAAGGCCCCTCGATTCTATGATGGAGAAAAGATCTATCAAAGTCGGTGAAGAATGCCCCAAATCGCCATAAAGATCTCCTCTTGAAACCCTAGCCACTTTGCTCTTCAAATGCTAGTAAAAAGTCTTCAAAGAATAGGGCAATAGGGCTATTTATAGGTCTAAACCGTGATCGTCTACGCTGTGCTCACGCCGACCGCAGGAGATTTCACGCACTGCGATGAGCTGCACTCCCATGCGATCGCTAGTGGAATTTCCACACGAGGTCATGTGAAGAGTGTTTTTACTACAAGTTATTTTATCCTTAAGTTTCCAACAAAAACTCAAAATGTATCTTTATAACCTATCTTTGCTTCTCTTTTCTTCAAGGCATTCACAACATAATTGCACAAAAGAACACTCAAATGCACTATATGAGATATAAAACCATAGCAAAAATGATACCCAAAGCATGTAAAACATATAGAGAAAAATGTATACCAAGCACTCTATTAAGTGTCATACCTACCACACGGACGCGCGCCCCATCCACGTGGACCTCAAGAGAAGATTGTTGAGCCTTGTTATGAAGAGCACTTTGCAAAGTGTTGCACAAAACATGTGAAGCAAAATACTCATTCATGCGATCCGGTGAAATTTCTACATGGTCGCTGCGGAGGCTCAATATCACCGTGCGTACCACATGGTCGATGCAAATTTTTGACTATAAATAGCCATTTTGCCTCATTCTTTGGAAACTTTTGGTACCATTTGAATAGCAAAGCTGGCTAGGGTTTTGAGAGGAGGTCTCTTTGGCCAACTGGGGCCATTTTTTCACCAACTTTGATAGGTCTCTCTCTTCATGAGGACATCAGGGCGGAAGCCTTCAGCACCCAGCTTCGAGAGGATCCTTCAAGATGTTGAGTGACCCATCAAGGCCATCATCACGTAATTCAAGGGGTTTGATCCCCTATGGTTTTCATTAATTTACATTGCATTAATTGTTTTTGCACTTCACCCCATGGAGAGCTAAAACCCTAGTAGGTATTTGGGCACGTGAACCCTAAGATCATATCTTTGTATTGATTTTACTTTTATGTTTTTCTATTAAATCCAAGTTTAATTTAATTTAAACTTGTTTTCTCATTGCTTGCATATCGACATCCTTGTGGTTGATTTGTATAGCATGATTTGTTGCCTTGGTGAGAGTATAGGTCTCCATTAGGCTAGAACTCCAAGATTAAAGAGGGTTAAGAGGGTGAGTCATGGGATGGTGGAGTGTCCTTTTTCCCTCCGATTAGTAT
>NC_052473.1:5960236-5982969 GCF_009730915.1 Dioscorea cayenensis subsp. rotundata
CCTTGACACTTGAATCGTATATTATTCTCAATGTACAAAAATATATACAAAATAATAAAAATCAAGGATAATTCAAAACTGAACGAAAGGTTTCAGAGGACTGTCCTGAACACGGAGAGTGATGTTGCCGCTCTCAATGTGCATTCTATAATTCATTCAACCACATATCCTGAGAAATACAAAATAACACAAATGAAGCTCAAGACAATGAAAGATAAAATAAAATATAAAAAGAACTATGATAAGGAATATACTAAAAGTAAACAAACCAAAATATCAGTTTAGCAGGAGACTCCCTTGCTAACTGATACAAAAGTACATGTCCAATAGTGCATGAAAAGAAAAATATACAAGTCCAACATCAAAATGAAATAAAGTAAAATGGCTAAGGACCTCAAAATGCTGTGCTCTCAGTGTCGGAGTTAAAGTTGGGGCCGGAGCCATCAAGTTTAGCTTTGTCAACCCCTCACATGACGTAAAAGACCAGTTGGAGATGTCGGTGGGGGTGACAGTTGAACACCAAGATGGTTGGCGATCCGCATCACACTCCTCTGCAGCCAACGCTGGAAGTGAGAAGATCTAGTTGACAACGCAGCATGGCTAAAGGAAGCTCAAACTGGAGGAGTCCTGGGAGATCTCTGGATAGTAAATGTAAGAGGAAAGTCGGGAATATGGGTAGTGGGGACATCAGCATCGCGAACTTGGTACTCTGTCCCACAATCTGCGTGGGTAGCACACAACATCCCCATTGATCTTAGCGTATCCAAGGTCTCTCCAGCCTACCGAGGAACTAATAGAGTATTATATGTAGGAGTTTGTGCGAACTCCGCATCATAAATGCCCAACTAGATGGAGAACTCATTCAGGCTCATCCTCTGTATTATGCCAAACACCTGAAACTGAATGGGATTGGAGCGGTGGAAACTCAAAGTACCACATTGCAGCTCGAACGTGGTAAGGACCTCCAAAGTCAATTCTCTAAAAGTCTTATCGGTGATCTGAAATAGGTGGCACAAGGTTCCAGCTCAAAGGAGGCACTGCCTCTCCCACTCGAGCCCTGCCTCCTGCAGAACCTCCCAATTGATCTCATGCAACTCTTCACGTGGATAGGTAAGTGACACACCTCTTGCTTACAAGTACCTTAAGTGCACAAGTGTTAAAGTAATAAAGTACCCAATGAGTCAAGTAGTCAAATCCACAGGGAACAGAAGTATTAGTAATGACTACTCCTAAGTTATCTAGTCGGAATCAAGAATATGATGAAATGAACTAAATCACGAGAAATATAAATGTCACGAGTAAACATGAAAGTGTAAAAATAAGGAAAGTCTCAATCAATAAAGATGAGGTTCCTAGGCAATGCTTCCCTAAGATGTAACTTTAAGCGTAAGATTTACCAAGTGTCTCTAAACCGAGTTAATCGAGTCGAGAAAATCCAAGAATAATCAGTCCTTACCTCTACACCACCGATACTAGTCCCCTTTAAGGTCTTGTTGAAGAAATCGCTCAATCTCAACACCTCACACCATATATGACTGCAATACACTCTAGGGATTCCTAAGAGTACATTCGATTCCTAAGGATAAACCTAACCCTACTTCTAGGTGAAAGATCTGTAATCCTCTACAAGGTCCCAATGGAGAAAACTCTCAATCTCATGCCTCACACCAAATATGGTTGCATAAAGTCTAGGGAATACGGAGATAGAATGTACTAATCGGAAGAGAAAGGGGACACTCCACAATCTTATGACTCACCCTCTCAACTCTCTTCAATCTAGAAGTTCTAACCCTAATGGAGACCTCTCTCTCACCAAGGCAAACAAATCATACATACCAATCAACCATAAGATCAACAAGGCAAGAAAATAATAAGAAAACAAGATTGAAATTCATTTAAACTTGGATTTAATTGAAAACATAAAGTAAATCGATACAAGAATAAGATCATAAGGTTCACATGCCCAAATACCTACTAGGGTTTAACCCTCCGTGGGAAAAATTGCAAAGCAATTAATGCAACATAAATCAATGAAAACTATGGAATAAAACCCTCTTGAATTCTTGATGATGGCCTTGATGGGTCGCTCAAAGTCTTGAAGGATTCCTCTTCAAAGCTAGGTCACTGATGGCTCCCTTAATGCTATGACAAAGAAAGAATCTATCAAAGTTGGTTAAGAACGCCCCAAAATTCGCCAAAGATGTCCTCTCCAAACCCAAGCAGCTTTGCTTCTCAAAAGCTATCCAAAAGTCCCCAAAGAATAGTGCAAAAGGGCTATTTATACTCAAAACCCATGTCTCTCATGTGCCTCTACAAGACCTTGTGGACTGTAGAACTGCCCACATAACCGGGTGGAATTTTTACTAGGTCATGAGCTCCTCTTGTGTCTGATCCTTATGTTGCACAAAAACTCCAAAAAGGTGCCTTCATAACATATATTTGCTTCCTTTTTTTCTCTCAAGGCCTTCACAATCTATTTGCACAAAGAAACACCAAATATAATTTAAGAGACATAAAAAATGATAAAAATTATGCTCAATATCTGTATAGCATATAAAGAAATATGTTTACTCAAGCGCTTATCAGCAAATGTACCTTTTCTGATAAATCTATGCACTAAAAGAAGGCTGCCTCAGAGTGTCTTTGGAAGACCTTGCCTCAGGGACTCTTGGAACAGAGTCCGGATGTAGTATTCTTCCTTGGCATGATCTGCATGTAAAACAGTCCATTCAATAAAGATTTTCAATAAAAACAATGGCAGCTCGACCGTGCTTTTGGGAAGCATGACCATGCATTTTGTAAAGAAGCATGGTCGTGCTTCAGAGAAATAGGCCATGGATTTATCAAAACAAACAAAGGGAATCAAAATTTACCAAATTTTTGAGGAAGAAAAGAGATGGCTATGACCTATTTTAAAGAAAATCCAAATGGAAGATTATTGGTCGTTCCCAAGCACAACTCGAGCACAGGAGTGCTTAGCCCGTGCTCTTTTGAGTATGAGATATGGAATGGGGAAGCACGGTTGTGCTTCTCCCCATGCTATTAGGCCATGCACTTTACAGGTTTTCAATAAAAATGTTGTACAAACCAGCATGACCGTGCCTTTTGAGAAGCATGGCCTAAAAACTAGCATGCTTAGCCCGAGCATCCTAGAAAACCTAATTTTTCCACTTCCTGTGAAGTGCATGGTCATAAAGTACTGCCATGCTTACCCTATGCTTAGATCATGAAGGTCTCCAGACCTTTGTTTCCCTTGTTTTTTGATATAAAAAGGCACATGTGTGTTCTTCTAACTCCCGATTTCAATAAATCACCAAAAACAAATACACAAAACACCCGAGAAGCTCAAAAGAAAACCAAAACTCAGCAGGTAACACAAAAAACTCAACATAAGGAAAAAACTACAAAACAAAATGGCAAAAGAATAAAAACAAAAGTTCTTAGGCTGCCTCCCAAGGAGCACTTTTTTAATGTCACAAGCTTGATGTACCTGAATGCTCATCATGGAGGTTTGTGCAATCGAATCCTCTCATGGCCACCTGAAACATAATTACAAGAATATGGAATTAATGATTCAGTTAGATGGATCTCACCAACACTTAAAGAAGTTTATTGACTTGGAGGTGTAGGTGAGGCAGGTGGTTTCCTTCTAATGGTGATGACTTGTTTCCAACATCTTTTGACTTGAGAAAGCTTCCCCTTAGAGGGTCTTTGAGCTAGGTCAAGTTCGATCAGCATGCTTTAATGGAGATCTTCTTCAACTGATGTAACTAGTTCATTGAGGATCCTTCAACAACTCCGGAAACTCGTCTTTCATCCAAGTTTCCTGCACAAAATCAAAAACAATATCATCAATGGCATCAACATAATAGCAAATATCATCAAAAACACTGGAATGTCACATTGTGTCCCAAAGCTTGAATGTCACATCCTGATCTCCTACTTGCAAAACCATTCAGCCACCCTTGACATCGATCGAAGCTTGAGAAGTTGCTAAGAATAACCACTGAAGAATTAGTAGAACTTCCACTTTGTCTTCTAAGTCTAGAATGACAAAGTCCATTGGGAAGATAACTTGTCTACTTTCACTATGACATTTTCGATTATACCCCTTGGGTGATGAGTGGACTAGTTGGTAAGTTGGAGAGTCATCTTAGTTAGCTTGGGTTCCCCAAGTCCCAACTTTTAAAATATTTTGTAGAGCATGAGGTTGATGCTTGCCCCAACATTAATGAGATCTTTTTCATCTACAAGCCCCCAAATGGTACATGGGATAATAAATCCCCCGAAGTCATTCTCCTCCTTTGGAAGCTTGTTCATGAGGATGGCTAAGCATTCTTCACTAAGTGTCACCATGGATACTTCTTCCAACTTCCTCTTGTTAGTGAGAAATTCCTTGAGGAACATTACATATCTTGGCATTTGAGTAAGAGCTTCCAAAAAAGGTATGTTAATATGCGAAGTCATGAACATCTCCAAGAATTTCTTGAATTGCTAATCTTGTTGATCTTTCTTGACCTTGGCAAGATTAGGTAATGAAAAGTGCTAGAAATTTCATATTTTCTACATTATTTAAGCTATATTTGTCATGGAATTTGACATGTTTAATAGCTAATTAGTATGAAATTTCATTCTTTTGTTTACCACAACCTTTAATTCTGTTTTAGGGAAAAGAAGCAAATTTAGGGGCATTTTGAAGCAAAATATGGTAAGTTGGTGAATCAAAGCTTAACCACGGCTTACAACGACTGTGGTAACATCTCACCATGGCCATTGTCTACACTCACCACTATCGTTATCAAGTCGTGGCAGCATGGTGTTAGTGTAAGCCCTAGCCCCAATATATTGTATGAACTCTTATCATTTGGACAATTATTATGAGGCATCGTTCTATCTATTATTATTTCTGTGCATAGTTAATAAGATAAAATATCCTTGAATATTGGTTCTGCTTAAGTTATCAAATGCGTGATTTGGATAGTGAAACCTTGAAGCATAAACTAGAATAATATTCTAAATGTCCCTAGTCGATTATTTTCATGGGAATGAAAATAAATTAAGACTAGTATGTCTTTAGTGAGATGACCTTGTTTTATGGGTCATAGGATATGGGATATCAATCAAAGGACATAGATACATGTTCAGGAATAGTGTACCTGGATCGATCCGCTCTTGAGAACACTACATGGTTGTAAAATCATAAGTGCTTTTCTCAAGCAATTCTTGTACTCGAATTCTTCGACCTGAAATCACTATGGATCTCAGATGAATACTTACATGGTTTAACTTACACCTAACATCATTCGTAACTGAGTGGCAAGTACGGGTATGTTTGGGCATATCACGGTTCATGTTGAGAGACATAAGTGAAGTAAAGGGATTACCCCTCTCTGTAGAGAGAGTGGATATCACCGGCTATTGATTAGTGACACTGAGTAGTGCGCGGCCATACCCAAGGGAAAATATAAGAGTTATCATTTAATTGACCTAGTTAGTTCACTAAGAGATCAAGAAATTAATTAGCATTAAAATAAGGGTGACTCGCTCCATGTCTTATGCTAATTAAGATATTCAGTCGCAAAGGATTGTATGAGGTTGTGATAGGTTCCGTTAGTTCTCGAAATTGACCTTCATTTAATATTGGGTAATCGTATTATCTTGCAAGAGAATAATTATGATTTATGAGCATTAAAATTGTTTAAGCTCATTGCCATTGTTAAATGGACCTACAGGATCATGCACTAAGAATGCCAGGATCAAGGTTAAGTATTTGTTACTTATTGGACCACCTATTTATGGTTTTGGTGAAAAACCAAAATTAGGTGGAGCGAATAGCTTATTCGGGTTGGGTCGTATTAAGTGTTGATCCAATCTAATCGATTCGGTTAATTAAAATGGTTTAAAAAATCAAGTAAAGAAGAGAATCCTAATTTGATTTGTAGTAAAGGGTTCTTTCATAAATTAAGGTTTTGGGTTTCCAATATAAATAGATGGTCTTACCCTAATGTGAAGATGAGGAAAAAAATAGAGTGATTGAGAGATTATCTCTTAAGAAACCCTAGCCGCCACCCACTCTTCTCCCTTGACCACCGCCGTCGGATCCCGCCACTGAAACCCACCACCGCTACGCCTACAACCCCTTATTCTCTTGAATCTCGGATGCTTGCTATTGAACCATGAAACAAGTGTTGTTTTTTGAGTTACTAGCATACCTGCTTCATTCCCAGAGGCGTACGTGTGTATGTGATAGTAGAGGGGAGTCACGATTTGTAGTCCCTTTTGATTTCAGGGAAACAAGGGTGCGTTCAAAATTGTCATCAAAAGAAAGGTATAACTTTTAAATATCTATTTATTTAGAATTTAATACTAGTTCTGGCATGTGCTAGGGTTTCATCATGTTTACTTGCCATTAAATATTTTGTTATCTGCTGCGTTATGGCATGTATTTTTCTCATGGTAATTCCCTTATTAGGGTGATAAGATCCCAACAGTGGTATCAGAGACAGGTTTTGCATGCTTATAGGATTAGATGTTAGATCTATTCATAATATTATTTTGATTGACATTGCATGCTAATAGAATAGGATGATATATCCGTATTCTGTTAATTTTGTTAATCTGATTAACTAGTTAATATTTCCTAATTTGATTAAAAAATAATTGATCATGCTTATTTTTAGAAAGATTTTATTCCCTATTTGCAAATCTTGATTTGATTAGGATTTTAAAATATTATATATATATATATATATATATATATATATATATATATATATATATATATATATATATATATATTAGGCCAAACGTCCATTAATAAGTTTTTAAAATTGTTTTGTTAGGGTTATTTTGGTGTGTGCCATATATATATATATATATATATATATATATGTGTGCTCTTTTGCTATGATTGTTTTATTATTTTTGGTATAATTTTTATGTCTTAAACATTAAAATTCTATGTAAGGAATTGATTAGTTTGATTGATAGCACAAATAAACTAATAGTGAGTTTTAGGGGTTTTAAGAACATTTCATTTGATAAAATAGATCAAAGGGTTTGATCTTTTGGGTTAACTCCCAAGCCTGTCACTAGTTATTCCTTAAGACCTAAACATACAATTCCTATATGGCTTAAATTAAAAGTTAATTAAAATTCGGATTCCATGTCTTTCTTGCTTGGTTTATTTAATATGCGTGTGATGAATGTTGGTTGGTCCATTCATGGGCCTTAGCTATTTAAACGGCCTGCGTGTCATTTTATTTTTATACGGCCTACTATCCATTATATTATTGTATATGGCCTGCGTGTCATCATTAGTTTTGTTTTTTTTTTAATTTTATATTGTATAAAATTAAAGACAAGACAACTGATGAAGACGAGCCCCAAAGGTTGGTGGGAGAGCTCGTCGTGGCACAACCAGAAGAGGAACCTGCTAGAGATAGTCTCTAGCCTTAGGATTTTTTGGCCCATGAATGTCACATTTATTTCTATTTTTTATTTATTTCTTACATATATTTTGGGTGAATGGAATTCCACTATTGCCATGTAAGCCGTAATTAAACAATAATAAGTCATGAAAATGCCTTCCCTTACTCGAAACTTGTTAAGGCATCGATCATCGAAACACGGGTTATGCCAAAGCTGAGCGCTCTAGATTATATTTGTGAGGCAAGTGTTGGGATAATTGTTATGGCCAACACTCGAGTAAAGGTTTGACTTAACATGGGTAGTGGGATGATCCTAGCCCTAGGCATTGAAAAGATTTGTGTGTGCTTTAACACTAAATGTTAACCTAATTATATCCAAGAATCACATGTGATGTGATTGAAAAGAGTTCCTACCTAAATAACCTAGTCTTGGGTGTACAAGCTCAACTTGACCAAGATAAAGTGAAATATGGATCTTGGCCCTCAATAAATCACTAACAAAGAATTATTTACATTGAAATATTAATTGGTAATTGTGGAAATATTTTTAAGACCTCATAACTGAATCTTGCTTTTAATTCTGTGTAGATCAAAATGACAACCAATAATGCAAATCCACAAAATTTTTCGTTGCCATCTGTCCTTGAGAAGGACAAGCTCAATGGAACTAATTTCCTTGATTGGTCTAGAAACCTGAGAATTGTTCTTAGTCAAGAACGAAAATTGGAATCCATTGAGAAACTGTTGCCTGAAGCACAGGCAAAGAACACTTCGGCTACTATTAAAAAGGCATTCAACAAGTCAAAGAATAACTCTAATGATGTTACCTGCCTCATGTTGGCCACCATGAGTCCAGAATTGCAAAAGTAGTTTGTGGATATGGAGGCTTATGATATTATGGTACATCTTAAGGAAATGTTCCAAGAAGAAGCTAGGCATGAAAGGTTCATGACCACAAAAGGATTTACCTCCTGTACAATGGCTCAGGGTACTCCATAAGTGTCATGTACTCAAGATGAAGGGGTTTGTTGATACGCTCGAGAAACTTGATGCGCCGATCCGAAAGGAACTTGCGGTGGACTTTATCTTAGGGTCCTTGCCAGATAGTTATGATCAATTTGTCATGAACTATAACATGCATGGTATGGATAAGACACTTACCGAGCTACATAGGATGCTTAAAAATGCTGAGCAGAGTATGAAGAAATCCATCCTAGTGCTTATGGTATAAAAGGATAAGGGAAAGGGACGAAAGTGGAAGGGTAAAGCCAAGTCCAAGCCAAAGGAGAAGGTTGGACATTATTCCAAATGCAAGAAGGCTAAGAAACCCAAGCCCAAACCTCATAAGGAGGGTATGTGTTTTCACTGCAATAAAGTTGGTCATTGGAAGAGAGACTGTCCACTTTACTTAGAAGAGTTAAAGAAGGAAGGCAAGCCCTCTACTTCAAGTATCTCTATGATAGATGTTAATCTCTCTATTTCTTTATCATGGGTATTGGATACCGGATGTGGTTATCATATTTGTTCAAATGTGCAGAGACTTAGAAATAGGAGACATTCAAATGTGCAGAGACTTAGAAATAGAGATAGGAGATTATCCATTAACTTTGCCTTCTGGACTTGTTTTGAATTTAATAAATTGTTATTATGTGCCTGCTATAAACAGAAACATTATTTTAGTTTCTTGTCTAGATAATGATGGTTATAACTTCATTATTAAGACTAATGTTATTTCCATTTTTCGTGAGGACATTCTATATGGTAATGCTATGCTTGGTAATGGGTTTTACGTTCTAGACTTTAAAAACCATAAGTGCATCTATAACATAGATACTAAAAGGGTTAAGTTGAACAAGTCAAACCATTTATAATTCTGGCATTGTCGTTTGGGTCACGTAAATGAGAAATGTATCTCAGGACATCATAGGGATGGAGTTCTTGGCTCATTTGATTTTGAATCATTTGAGACATGCGAATCTTGTCTCCATGGCAAAATGACTAAAAGACCCTTTAACAAACAAGGCGAAAGGTGTATCAGAAAGGAGGAATTAGACTTTATTGGATATAGTTTGATCAATGATGATTCAAGCTGGTCTTCTGATAAGTGCTTGAGTAGACATATTTTTATATATGTTTTACATGCATTGAGCATCATTTTTACTGTGGTTTATGTCTCATATTGTGTATTTGGTGTTCTTTTATGCATATAGGTTGTGAATGCCTTGAAAAGTAAAAAAGGAAGCAAAGATAGGCTATAAAGACACAATGTTGGGAGTTCTTGTTCAATTCAAGGACCAAGACACGAGAGCAGTTCATAAACGTGGAGATGTGTGCCAACTTCCAAGAAGATTCAAGTCAATTCACTACTTGGAAGGGCACAAAGGCAGCCACATCTTCATATTCCTTCTCTTTGTGAAGATTGCAGGACCTCTCAAAGATACGTCGATGAAGAAAAGTTTTATAGCCTACCACATGGACGTGTGCCCGGACATGTGGCCTCAAGAGAAGAGTGTTTGGACCGTGTTTCATGAAAAGTACTGTAGAAATCTTACTGTAGTAACTTCACTGTAGTAAAAATACTGTTCATGCGCCCGCGTGGAAATTCCACGCGCCCGCGTGAAAATTCCTGCAGCCCACGCGGCCGCGTGGAAAATCCATACGGGTGCGTGAGGGCATGTGACAGACGCGATCTAAGGCCTATAAATAGCCGTTTTGCCCTATTCTTTCTCATCTTTTGTGCGGCTCTTGAGGGGTTGAGACGGCTAGGGTTTAGAGAGGAGGTCTTTGCGGCTTTGGAGGCGCTTCGTCACCAACTTTGATCGATTCCTCCTCCGTCATAGCATCAAGGAAGCCACCGGTGAACCTAGCTTCGGAGTGGGTCCTTCAAGACGTCGAAGCTCTCCATCAAGGCCATCAGTTCATATATAAGGGGGTTTATTTCTATGGTTTTAATGTACTTTCATTCATTGATGGTGTGTTTTGTATGTTGCTCCATGGAGAGCTAAAACCCTAGAGGGTATTTGGGCTTGTGAACCCTAGGATTCTTATCTTTTGTGGATTTGCTTAGTGTTTCTATTTAATCCGAGTTTGATAAAGTTTTAATCTTGTATTCTCATTGCTTGCTTGTTTAATTAATCCTTGTGGTTGATTGGATTTGCATGATTTGTTACTTTGATGTGAGAGAGGTCTCCATTAGAGTTAGAACTTCAAGGTTAAAGAGGGTTGAGAGGGTGAGTCATGAGATAGTGGAGTGTCCCCTCTCCCTTCCGATTGAGTGTATTCTATCTCCGTTCCTTAAGCTCTATGCAACCATATTTGGATCAATCATAGAAATTTCTCCACCGGGACCTTGTAGGGGGTTAGGATCCTTCGCCGGGAATTAGGATTGGATCAATCTTTAGGAATCGGATACAACTCTTGGAATCCCTAGAGTGCTTTGCAGTCATATGTGGTGTGAGGTGTTGAGATTGAGCGATTTCTCCACCGGGACCTCGTAGGGGACTAGTATCGGTGATCGGGAGGCCGGATCCGATTATATTTGGATTTCCATGACTTAACTTACTCATCATAGAAACACTTTGCTTATTCGGTACCTAATACCTGAATCCTAGGGGGAGCATTGCCCGAATACCCCACTTTTACTGATTGAGATCTCCATCCATTTTACCCTTGCATATTTGTCTCCGGTATTAATTTCTTCGCACATTAGATCACCACACCTTTCCATTTATAATTAGGTTAGAAAGCAGAGAAGAAGTTAGTACTAGTAGCCCTGTTCCCTGTGGATTCGACTACCCACTCACCGGGGTAATTATTACTTCGACACCCGTGCACTTGCGGTTTACACGCATATTCAGACGCGTGTCATCTTCCAATATCCTTTTGGGGATATGCCCTTGAGATTGCTGCATTTTTGCTAAATAGAACTCGAACTAAGGCAATTAAGAGGACACTATATGAGATATGGACTGGGCGAAAGCCTAATATGATTTTTCTACAAATTTGGGGTTATGAGTCACATGTTAAAAGGTTAACATCGGACAAGCTTGCATCCAAGACCGATAAATGCCTATTTGTGGGGTATCCCAAGGAAACAAAGGGATACTATTTCTACAGCCCTAACGAGAACAAAGTGTTTGTTTCTCAGAATGCTATTTTCTTAGAGAAGGAGTTTCTTCTCAAGAAGAACAGTGGGAGTGGATTACAACTTGATGTTCAAGTACCACAAATTCCTGTATAGGATAGTTTGGATATGGAAATAGATTCACAAAGAGTTGTGGAACCTAAACCCACTAAACAAGAACCAAAAATGTCTGTTAGGATTCATCACGAGCCTGAGAAATATGTTTTTCTCATTACTGACAATCAAATCTTAGAGCTATTGGATCAGGATGACCCCATCACCTACCGAGAGGCAATTGAGAGTTCTAATTCAGATAAATGGCTTGGAGCTATGAAATCCGAAATGCAATCGATGTATGATAACCAAGTATAGACTTTGGTTGATCCACCGAAAGATGCTAAGATCATTGAGTGCAAATGGATTTTCAAACGTAAGGCCGATAACACCTTCAAAGCTAGACTAGTGGCGATAGGTTTCAGATAGGCTCATGGTACTGACTATGACAAAACCTTTTCACCAGTAGTCATACTCAAATCCATTAGGATTCTTCTTGCCATAGAAGCATATTATGACTATGAGATATGAGAAATGGATGTCAAAGTGGCTTTCCTTAATGGAAACCTCCTTGAGGATGTGTACATGACACAACCTGAGGGTTTTATCAATCAGAAGAATCCCAACAAGGTATGCAAGCTACTGAGGTCCATTTATGGAATCAAGCAAGCATCATAAAGTTGGAACCTCCATTTTGATGAGGTAGTTAGAGGGTTTGGCTTTCTTAAAAATGACAATGAGTCTTGTGTGTACAAGAAGGTTAGTGGGAGCGTAGTCATTTTCCTTGTGTTATATGTCGATCACATCTTGCTTATTGGAAATGACATCCTAACATTGTTAAATGTTAAGCAATGGTTAGGAAAGTGTTTCTCAATGAAGGACTTAGGTGAAGTTGAGATTATACTAGGTATAAAGATCTATAGGGATAGATCACAACGGGTTTTGGGACTATGTCAAGAAAAGTACATGGATACGATACTGAAATGGTTCAATATGTCTAACTCCAAGAAAGGATTTCTACCCATGTCTCAGGGAGTTGTTCTAAGTAAAAGTGATTGTCCTCATATCGAAGAACAAAGGGAACACATGAGTAAGATCCACTACGTGTCTGCTATAGGATCTATCATGTATGCCATGCTAAGTACTAGGCTGGATATCAGACATGCACTAACCATAACTAGCGGATTCCAACAAGATCTAGGGGAACACCATTGTTCTGCTTTCAAGAGTATTCTTAAGTACTTGTGAAGGACTAAAGATTACTTCTTAGTATACGGTGGTGAGAATGAGCTCATTGTAACGAGTTACACTGATGCTGCATTTTCAAACCAATATCGACGACAATAAATCATAATTTGGTTATGTGATTTGCTTGAATAGAGGTGTTGTAAGATGGAAGAGCTCAAAAAAGGACACCGTCGCTGATTCTACCACAAAGTCCGAGTATATAGTTACATCGGATGCTGCTAAGGAAATAGTTTGGTTTAAGAGATTCCCTACTAGATTAGGAGTTGTCCTAAGCATCCTAGATCCAGTAAACCTCTTTTATGACAACAACGGGGCCATAGCATAGGCCAAGAAGCCCTGGTCAAAAGTCCAAACACATACTCAGGAGATTCCATCTCATTTGGGAGATCGTCGATAAAGGAGATGTGAAAGTTTGCAGGATTGCTGGAGAAGACAATGTAGCTGATCCTTTTACCAAGCAGTTGGCTAGGCCAAAACATGATCGTCATGTTCGGTTTTTTGGTCTTAGAATTATGCCTGATTGGGACTAGTGCTAGTGGAAAATTACTAGTCTAAGCCCTAGCCCCAATACATTGTATGAACTCTTATTGTTTGGATAATTATTATGAGGCATCGTTTTATCTATTCTTATTTCTGTGCATAGTTAATAAGATAAAATATCATTAAATATTGGTTCTGCTCAAGTTATCAAATGCGTGATTTGGATAGTAAAACCTTGAATCATAAACTAGAACAATATTCTAAATGTCCCTAGTTGATTATTTTCATGGGAATGAAAACAAATTAAGACTAGTATGTCTTTCGTGAGATGGCCTTGTTTTATGGGTCACAGGATATGGATATCATTCGAAGGACATAGATACATGTTAGGGAACAATATACCTGGATTGATCCGCTCTTGAGAACACTACACAGGTTGTAAAGTTATAAGTGTTTTTCTCAAGCAATTCTTGTACTTGAATCCTTCAACCTAAACTTACTATGAATCTCAGATAAATCCTTACATTGTTTAACTTACGCCTAACGTCATCTGATAAGTGCTTGTGCGATATGAATGCGAAGCATTATTTCCTTATGTTGAGCATTACTTTCCTCGGGTTTTTACACTAATATGTGTGTTTTTATGTTGCTTTCGTGCATGTAGGGGTTGTGAAACCAATTATGAAGGAAAAGAAGCCAATGTGGATCACAATGCACTCGATTTTTGGGACGAAATCTTGCTAAAGTTCAAACGCGAAGATATAAGTCGGGTGCGAGATGCTAGAAGTATGTGCCAACCTCCCCTATTTGAGTTTTACACAACCATTTGGAGGGGCACAAGGGCAGTCACACTCAAGCATTCCGACTTATGCACATAGAACAAGATCTCCATCATCTTATCCGTCAATGAAGAACCAAAGCGATCCATGGCATAAACGTGTGCCCGTTTATGTTACCTCGATGAAAAGTGGATTCGGGAGTTTTTTTTGGCATAGTACTGTAGCAGGTACTGTAACAAATCACTGTAACAAATCACTGTAGCAGAAACAGAGAATTCACACGGGCGTGTGGAAATTATCCACGCCCATGTGGAAATTCCGCACGAGCGCGTGTTCCGTACACGCCCGTGGAGTCACCCGATTCCAGTCCTATTTAAAGCCGATTTCAGCCCCGATTTCAGCTTTCTTTTCTCCATCTTTTCCCCAACTTGAGAGAGGGCTTCGGCTAGGGTTTTCAGGGGTATTGGCCAAGGTTTTGGAAAGGTTCTATGGCTCTGACATCGTCATTCCTTAGGAAGAAGGTTGGTAGGGGAGCTTCCGTTGAGGCGTATCCTATACCGGACGAGGGAATCCTTGGACGACGAGTAGAGGACTCTCTACAAGACCATCGACACGACCATCGACACGACCATCGAGGGGGTTTCTTTATGGATTTATTGCTTTTACATTCTATTTCTTTGATTGTATTTAGCTCCATGGAGAACTAAACCCCTAGTGGGTACTTGGGTGATTGTGAACCCTAGATGTATTCGTTTCATTAAACTTCTTTATTATGCTTTCAATAAATTGATGTTTATTGTGAGTTCCAACCTTGAATGCTTGATTGTATGAACATTTCCCCTAGAGTGACACTAGTGTTGATAGTTCTTGTTGGTAACCTTGTGAGTGAGTGACACACCACTAGCGTTAGACAAAGCTAGGTTGGAGAGGGTTGAGAGGGTGAGTCGAGAGGTACAGGAGCATCCCCTTTCCCCTCCGACGTGATAGATTCTATCTCCGTTCCTTGAGTTCTTTGTGGCCATAATAGAGTGAATGGTCTAAGGGATGAACCTCCGCTGGGGCCTAGTTGCGCGTGCAATGGAGTGAAGCGTTGAGGGGATCTTAGTATCTAGGGCTTAATTGTGGCTAGGGACTTTCCGCCTGGACCAAAGTGTTAGGTCTATAATTAGGAAGCGATTTATCACTTGGAATCCCTAGAGCTCATTGCAACTTTATTCGAGTGCGAGGTTGAGAGGTTATTTAATCTCTCCTCCGGGATATGAATAGAGTTAGGCATAGTTGACCTTAGATTTGGGACTATGTATGTAAGGATTTCCACGACTCACCATTGCATTGATTAGGAAGCATAATAGAGATTTCTTGCACTTGAAGCGATTATCCTAGGTGAAGCATCATCCGAGTACCCCATCTTTATCGATTGCCTTACCTCCTCCTTACTTTTGCTCTCTTACTTGTTGCTTTTAATTGTTGAGAATTGAATCATTATCACACTTATCATTGTTGATACTCCACATAGCTAAGAATTGAATTAAGTGTCTTTACTCCCTACTCTTTGAGGATTCGACCCCGCTCACCCGGGATTATTACTTCGACAAGCCCGTGCACTTGCGGGATATAAGCAAAGGGGAACTTGTCAAGTTTTTGGCGCCGTTGCCGGGGAGCTAGGTGTTTAGAGATACTTTGCACTTTGTTTTCTTAGCTATTCCACTACACATTCTATTTCATATCTTCTTATTCTATCATCATTCTGATTTTCTTTTTCTTTACTTTTGGTGCAGCTCCAGGTTATGACCCGAGGGAATCCATCAATATTGATTAAAGGAGACCTTGAGTTTGAACATACACTTCGAAGGAAAAGGAAAGAACCTGTACAAGAACAGCCTAATCCAGCTGATTTGGAAGTAGAAGGATCTGACAACATGGCAGAACAAAATGAGCAACAACGGACACTATCCGATTATGCCAGACCTTCAGTGTTGGGGACACAATCGAGTATTGTGTGTCCCACAATTACAGCTCAGAATTTCAAGCTAAAGCCGACATTCATCCATATGTTGCAGCAGTCCGCACAATTCAACGGTTTAGCCGATGAGGATCCAAATAGTCACATAGAGAGCTTCCTCGAGGTGTGTGACATGCTGAAGATAAATGGTGTGACGGATGATGCCATCAAATTGAGAGCCTTCCCATTTTTCCTTAAAGGGGAAAAGCAAAGCAGTGGCTACACTCATTACCTAGGGGCATCAATCACTACATGGGAGGAGATGGTAGAAGCTTTTTCTAGCCCGTTATTTCCCTCCCGAAAAAAATCGCAAAGCTTAGGAATGAGATCTCATCCTTTATGCGAGTTGGAATTGGAGTCTCTATTTGAGACATGGGAAAGGTTCAAGGAACAAGCTCGCAAGTGTCCGTAACACTGATTCCCGGAGTGGATGATTGTTCAAACCTTCTACAATGGTTTGAACCCGAGTACAAGGCAACTCTTGGATGCGGCGGCAGGAGGTACCTTAGGTAGCAAACCCCCGACGAGGCTCGTCAATTGATTGAGGAAATGGGGTTAAATAGCTACCAGTGGAACGCTAGAGAGAAGAAAAAGGTGGCCGGTCTCCATGAAATTGATGCGGTAACTTCATTGGCAGCCCAAGTGGAGAGTTTGAGTGAGAAGCTAGATCTTATAGCTTCGAATAGAGTGGCGGCCGTGACCAATTGCACCGGTTGTGGTGGAGAACATGCTCCCTCCGATTGCCCAATTGTCATTGGTGATGTTTCTTCAGTTGAGAATGTTGACTTTGTAGGTAATGGAATGAGACCTCAAGGGAATCCATACAAAGAACACCTACAATTCGAGGTTGGAAGAATCATCCCAACTTTTTCATGGAGTAATCAAGGACCACGAAGACCATGGGGCCATCGGGGTTCCAACAACAACAACAAGCCCCTCAAGTGGAAAAACAGAATTTCAGGTTTGGAAACCCGAATGACGGATTTGGAGAAGCACTTGGCTAGATTTGTTCAATCGGCAAATACAAGGTTTGAATCAGTCGAGGCTACACTTCGTAATCAAACCGCCTCCTTGCACAACCTTGAAAATCAAGTGGGGCAAATTGCGAAATCTCTTTCCGAAAGCCCACATGGAAGTTTACCAAGCAACACGGAAACCAACCCAAGAGAACATGTGAAGGCGATCGCTTTGAGAAGCGGTCGTGAGGTTGAAGGGCGGCTTCCGAGTGAAAAGCCGAAAGAACACACACCCGAGGTCATAGAGGTTGAGAAGGGAGCAAACAAAGAGAAAGAGGTGGCACCCCCATCTTTCAAGCCAAGAATCCCTTATCCCTCTAGATTAAAGAATGACCAAGGGGATGACCAGTATAAGAAGTTCCTGAGTTTGTTTAAGCAACTCCACATCAACATTCCTTTTGTTGAGGCTTTGGCTCAAATGCCTAAGTATGCGAAGTTCCTGAAAGACCTATTGACCAACAAGAGGAAATTGGAGGAGAGTGCTTCAGTGGTGCTTGATGCTTCATGCTCGGCGGTGTTGCAAAAGAACATACCGAACAAGAAGAAAGACCTGGGAAGCTTCATTATTCCGTGTAACATCGGCAACTTAGGCGAGGAAATGGCATTGGCAGATTCAGGGGCAAGTATCAACGTCATGCCATATACTTTCTTCCAAAAGCTAGGCTTGGGTGAGCCTAGGCCTACTCGGATGACTTTACAATTGGCGGACCGAACGGTATGACATCCGAGAGGCATCATTAAAGACGTGCTTGTCAAGGTGGACAAGTATATTTTACCGGTTGACTTTGTAGTACTAGATGTTGATGAGGATGCAGATGTACCCTTGATACTTGGGAAACCGTTCTTGCGGACTTCCAAAGCATTGATTGACATGGACGGCGGAGAGCTCACGTTGAGAGTCGGAGACGATAAGCTCACTTACCGCCTTGCTGAAGCCATGCGGCATTCTCTTGATTTTGATGACACTTTGTATTTTCTAGACACTACTGATGAGATTGTTGATGAATATATACAGGAAATGTTCAACCCGGATCCGTATGAAGGTTTGTTCGACCAAAGGGAGAGCAATGAAGAAGTAATGATGCTTGGTTCAACCGAAGAGGAAACATCTACCCCGGTAATCTTGAAGAAGGTGCTCCAGAAAATGAAGAGGGCTCGAAGACGCCACCAAAAATGCCCCAAGACTGTTGGAGACGTACATGAGCCAAGGGAGTTGGACGAACCATTGTTAGGTGATCTGAAGCCCGATAGTGCAGCCTCTACCCTCAAGAGACTTTGCTCATCATGCTTTCAAGTTATGGGTAAGAGGGCAACCTTCATTCATGAACCACCGTGAGGTAAGAAAGATACGTCAAGCTTAGTGACGTTAAACAAGCGCTTCTTGGGAGGCAACCCAAGTGTTTACTGTTTTTTCGTACTTTTAGTATAGTTTGTTCGCATGAATAAATTGTAAAGTGTTGGTGTTTCAATTTTTGAGTGCTTGTGCTGCGATTTTTATTGTGGGTTTTTAAAAGAATTCATTGTATGATTTGTTGAGAATTGCTGAAGTTTGGTCGTTTGAGTTCTATTTTATGTTTTTATCTGGTATAACTTACATATTAGGGTAGGCTCTGAGTGTGTAAACATGTTAAAAAATTTTCTGCAGAGCCTAAAGAATTTTCTAAGGCATCCAGAGAAAACACACGGGCGTGTGGAATTTCCGCATGCCCGTGGATTTGCACTGTGAGTTCATCCAGAGAAGGCACAGGGGCGTGCGGCTGCCCCTGTGAACGACCATGTGACTATCACACGCCTGTGGGTAATTTCCGCACGGGCGTGTGACTTCCTGCAGAGTTGGGCGGTTTATCCCGAGAGCACACAGGGGCGTGGACTCGTCCCTGTGGGCGACCTTGTGAACCACACACGGGCGTGGGTAATTTTCGCACGCGTGCGAATCTCCGCAGAGGATCTCTCCATCCCGAGAAGACACAGGGGCGTGCGTTTGCCCCTGTGAGTTGGGCCTGTGAATGTCCACGCCCGTGTGGAACTTTCGCACGGGCGTGAATCTTAGAGAATTTTCTCGATTGCATGGAGAGTCCACAGGGGCGTGCGCCTGCATGGGTCGGGCACGCAGGCGTGGGTAATTTCCACACGCCCGTGTGGATTTCTCGAATATGTTAGAACCACAGGTTTTCTTTAAAATCTTTTCGGGTTTCTTCATCTTTTCACCCTCATACGTTTTGAGAACATATCCTTGCTCTCCCGACCTCTCACCGTCGTTTTAGAGGGGTTGTTAATTGAGTTTTTCCGGCCGTTTTCTAGTCTTTCATTCTCATTTTTGTCGGTAAGCTTCTCTTTCTCTTTTTCTTTGCCAATCTTCATTTATTTTGCAGCACCAGCGTCATCTTCACCAGCAACGGAAACAGATGTACTAGTTATTGACACCGACACTTGAGGCGTCTTTACCTTCTTTGTTCTTATTTTTCGCATTTTATTTTCTGCATTTTATTTTGGATTTGTATACTCAGAAAGGATTTTCCCTCTGAGTTTAGTTTCATTTTGTTGTCTCGGGTTGTATTTATTGCTCTATCTTTTGTATACTCGAGTTGTTTTTGTTTTATTGAGCTTCACTGAACCCCCTCGTGTATGCGTGCAGATGGTCTTGTCATCATGGGAATTGAGACTTTGTCATGGGCACGGCCAAGTTGCTTCGCCACTTGCCCGTGTGAGCTTCACAACCCATCGGAACATTACACCCAAGTACTTAGCTCCATCAAATGCCACACTAGGAGTCAGGGGAGTATTGTTTTGATTGCTTCCCCCACATATATTCTTCATTGATATACATTATGAGTGGCCTTGCATGTGTACATTGAGGACAATGTACAACTTAAGTGTGGGGGGGGAGTTTCATAGTGCACACATCTTTTTTATTGTTCTTGATTGTTATATGCTCACATAGCCAATGGCGGTTCACCTTAGTTGCAATGATTGTATTCTTAAGTCTAGGAGAATTGTTAACATTGAATGGTTTCATGCTCTAGTTCTTGCTTGAAGTTTTAGGAATTTTTGCCTGATTTACACTTAGTGCACTACTCATTTTTTTTAAACTCTTTTGGAAACTCAAGTTCGATGTTAAAGGGACTAGTTATAGTTGTTTCTTGTGTTAAATTCAAAATAAAAAAAATGAGAAAATGAAAAGAAAGAACAAAATAGTTTTATTGTTTAGTTATGCTATTGGGTGGAAAGAGCTACCACCTATAAGTATGAAGCTACTCTCATAAGGCGGATACTAGTTATGCCCTAATGAGAGAAAGAGCTATCTCATGGGATGAGTGAAAGCTACCACCCCGGTAGAAAGAGCTACCACCTCGAAAGTGTGAAAGCCACCTTAGCGGCCGCTTGGGAAAGGGCTACCTTAGAGGATGTGTGAAGCTACTACCGTTTTTGAAATGTTCGTTGTTTCCTTGTTGTAGATAAATAAGTCCCTTATACTTAGAGCTTTGAGGAGTATACTTTGGGTTGACTTGAGTGAGTTCACACACTTACACGATTTCGGGTTTGTTGTTCTTTTTTTTATTCAAGTTTTTAGCTAGAGCATTGATTTTTCGTATTTAGTGTTGAAATTTCCCTTTCTTGTAGAATGCTCTCTTTGTATGCTTTGGTGAACCTAAGGCCAAGCACTTCCAATATTTCCTTCATCCATGCGCATAACATTTTAATTTTTGCTTGAGGACAAGCAAAAGCTTAAGTGTGGGGGCGTTTGATAAGTGCTTGTGCGATATGAATGCGAAGCATTATTTCCTTATGTTGAGCATTACTTTCCTCGGGTTTTTACACTAATATGTGTGTTTTTATGTTGCTTTTGTGCATGTAGGGTTGTGAAACCAATTATGAAGGAAAGAAGCCAATGTGGATCACAATGCACCAATTTTGGACGAAATCTTGCTAAAGTTCAAACACGAAGATATAAGTCGGGTGCGAGATGCTAGAGTGTGTGCCAACCTCCCCGTATTTGAGTTTACACAACCATTTGGAGGGGCACAAGGGCAGCTCACACTCAAGCATTCCGACTTATGCACATAGAACAAGATCTCCATCATCTTATCCGTCATTGAAGAAGCAAAAGCGATCCACGGCATAAACGTGTGCCCGCTTTATGTTACCTCGATGAAAAGTGGATTCGGGAGTATTTTTGGCATAGTTCTTGTAGCGATTCTTTGCTCATAGCCGGCCGAAAATCGCAGAAACAGAGAATTCACACGGGCGTGTGGAAATTATCCACGCCCATGTGGAAATTCCGCACGAGCGCGTGTTCCGTACACGCCCGTGGAGTCACCCGATTCCAGTAATATTTAAAGCCGATTTCAGCCCCGATTTCAGCATTCTTTTCTCCATCTTTTCCCCAACTTGAGAGAGGGCTTCGGCTAGGGTTTTCAGGGGTATTGGCCAAGGTTTTGGAGAGGTTCTACGGCTCCGACATCGTCATTCCTTAGGAAGAAGGTTGGTAGGGGAGCTTCCATTGAGGCGTATCCTATACCGGACGAGGGAATCCTTGGACGACGAGTAGAGAACTCTCTACAAGACCATCGACACGACCATCGAGGGGGTTTCTTTATGGATTTATTGCTTTTACATTCTATTTCTTTGATTGTATTTAGCTCCATGGAGAGCTAAACCCCTAGTGGGTACTTGGGTGATTGTGAACCCTAGATGTATTCGTTTCATTGAACTTCTTTATTATGCTTTCAATAAATTGATGTTTATTGTGAGTTCCAACCTTGAATGCTTGATTGTATGAACATTTCCCCTAGAGTGACACTAGGGTTGAGAGTTCTTGTTGGTAACCTTGTGAGTGAGTGACACACCACGAGCGTTAGACAAAAGCTAGGTTGGAGAGGGGTTGAGAGGGTGAGTCGAGAGTGCAGGGGAGCGTCCCCTTTCCCCTCCGGCGTGATAGATTCTATCTCCGTTCCTTGAGTTTTTTTGCGGCCATAATAGAGTGAATGGTCTAAAGGGATGAACCTCCACTGGGGCCTAGTTGCTGCGTGCAATGGAGTGAAGCGTTGAGAGGATCTTAGTATCTAGGGGCTTAATTGTGGCTAGGGACCTTCCGCTGGACCAAAGGGTTAGGTCTATAATTAGGAAGCGATTTATCACTTGGAATCCCTAGAGCTTATTGCAACTTTATTCGAAAGTGCGAGGTTGAGAGGTTATTTAATCTCTCCTCCGGGACATGAATAGAGTTAGGCATAGTTGACCTTAGATTTGGGACTATGTATGTAAGGATTTCGACGACTCACCATTGCATTGATTAGGAAGCAAAATAGAGAGTTCTTGCACTTGAAGCGATTATCCTAGGTGAAGCATCATCCGAGTACCCCATCTTTATCGATTGCCTTACCTCCTCCTTACTTTTGCTCTCTTACTTGTTGCTTTTAATTGTTGAGAATTGAATCATTATCACACTTATCATTGTTGATACTCCACATAGCTAAGAATCGAATTAAGTGTCTTTACTCCCTACTCCCTGTGGATTCGACCCCACTCACCCGGGATTATTACTTCGACAAGCCCGTGCACTTGCGGGATATAAGCAAAGGGGAACTTGTCATCATCCGT
>NC_052473.1:5983969-6079146 GCF_009730915.1 Dioscorea cayenensis subsp. rotundata
ATGTCCTAATAAAACTCAATGTCCTAATGAAAAACCAAATTCAATTTAATTTAAAATTCTAATATATCGTAATCATAAATATATTTAGAATTAAAAGTTTAAATGTCTTAGTCTTAATTGATTATTTGGTTGTTTTTGGACTAGGATGCAAATTCAAATTAAATACAAAATGCAAATTACAAAATTGCCCTTGAGAACATATCCCGAGACATAAATGCAAAATTACAAAATTCCCCTTGAGAACGTATCTCGAGGCATGAATGCAAAATTTACAAGATTGCGTCTGAGAACGGATATTGAGGCGATTTGAGAAAGTACAAATCTTGAAGCGCTTGAACACACGTCCCAAGGCAAATGGAGTTAAATGAATAATAATAAAAAATAAAATAAAATTTTTTTAAAAAAATAATAAATAAAATAAATCAATATATAATTAAATAATAATAATAATAATAATAATAATAATAATAATAATAATAAATTCGAAAAATAAATTAAAAAAAAATTAATTTAAAATTTGAAATTTGAAATAAAATTTATAAAAAAGTAATTAGAAAAAAAATCAAATCACAATCAGAAGTTGGGATTAAGTAAATTTAATATATATATATAGATAAAAATAATAATAAAAAAATAATAAAAATAATAAAAGAAATAAAAAAATAAATAATGAATAAATAATATAAATAAAATATAAATAAATAAATATAAATAAATAAATCAAAATAATAATAAAATAATAAAATAATAAAATAAAATAAAATAAATAATAATAATAAAAAGGGAAAAAATTTAAAATTTGAAATTAAAAGAAAAAAAAAATTTTAAAAGGAGGAGATCAGAGGAAAAAAAGGGAGAAGGAGTTTTGAGAAAATTCGGGAGAAAGAGAAAAGGGACACGAGAGCGTCTAAGGTGCTTCATCTCCTTCTCCATCCTCCCGTATATATATATAATATATATATAAAAAGGAATTCGATGTTGCTTTGTCACTGCTGCTGCACGCTCTTGCTGTCAAAGAGGTTCTCTGTCATGGTTGAGTGATTTGAAATAATGCCGTCAACCATGTACGATGATCCGCGACCTCGTTGTCTTATGCTTGCCATTTGTTTGACGCTCTTGCCGTTGCTCACTGTCACGCACTGTCTAGGAGGTTCTTTGCTGTGGTTGAGGGCTGAAATAATGCCGCTAACCATGACTAAAAGCTTCCCGTTACTATTACTGCTGTTCACTGCGACAAACCACCATCGCTCATCACGCTGCGATCTTGTCAGCCGGTGTGGCCGTCATTGTTTGATACTTGCATGTCGCCATGCCAAATCCCGACTATGTTTCGTTTGCCTTAAAAATATAGAAGATGTCGAAATCACCGAGATCGCAGTAGGGACGCAACTATCATTGGGATGTAATCAGCCATCAATAAAGTCCAAGACACCATGCTCCCTTTCGGTATTTCGTTGAACACCTTCTATACAGTCGAGGTTTCCACACAACCATGCATACTTTTGAAATAAAAGGAGAATTAGGTAGACAATATTGAAAAGCTTCGAATGAGTGACATGAGGGACATACATCGTGTCGGTGCATGACTGGACGTCAATCTCTGGATCCTATCCAAATTCAATAACTCTATCACTTCCTCTTCTCCACAAACTTAAGTCTTCAGCCGCAACTCCCGCTTTGGATCCTTCATACAAACGTTCTAATATATATAATCTTTTGAGGAATATATATATATATATATATATATATATATATATATATATATATATATATATATATATATATATATATATATATATATATATATATATATATATATATGTATTGAAGGAAGGTGATGAATTTGTGATGGTTGATATTCATTGTGTAGGGGAATGGAGGGAAAAGCGTGTAGATAATACATGACATGCATGGTCCCTTCCATGTGGCTTGAGTTCTCTTTGTTTCAGTGCCTCATTTATTTCTCATGTATATTAGACATGCTCATTTGCAACAGGACAAGTCCTTTAATTGAGAAAACAAGACGAATTAAAATAATAATAATAATAATAATAAAATGATAAAATGATAAAAAAATCGAAATGTTATGCACGAGCAGAATAAAATCGTGAGAGGAGCATGTATGCATATATGCATAAAAAAAAATATATATATATATCCAAAAGTGGGTCCCACCATGAAGAAATATATATATATGGAAAGATTTAAAAAAAATTATATATATGGAAAGATTTAAAAAATAATAATAAAAGAAGCATGCATAGTGAGGCAAATAAAAAAAATATAATAAAAAAATAATAATAATAACCTGCACGCAACATTCACGCAGATGCACATTATATATATATATATATATAAGAGCAAAAGTATGCAAAAGGGGCGAGCCCACCATCAGCGGATGATGAATATGGGTTTTAGGTTTAAAAAAAAATTAAATAAATAACTAAATAATAAAATAAATAAAAAATAAATAAAAAATAAAAAATAAAAAAATCACGTGACTCATGCATGCACATATAACTAAGAATGTGATGGTGTTATAAAAACATGCAATGGTATGAGCATAAAAAAATAAATAAATAAAAAAATAAAAAATAAAAAATTGCATACGGAGCTCTAAAAATTTGCATGCATGCCCATACATTTAGGAGCCGGGATCACCATGCATGATATAAAATAAAAAAAATTATGCATATATGCATAAGATATAAAAAAAAAATTGAAACGCACATTCATAAAAAAAAAAACATGCATGTTATATGCTCACGGCCCCTCCAATAAATAAATAAATAAATATAACCCACTATGATAAGTGTGGATTAAAATAAATAAATTAAAATATATATCTAGAAATGATATGCAGGCAAATGAATAGCAGAGAAATATACACTGCTAATTTCAAAGCAACGATAAGGGTGCTCATGTGCTCATCTCAATGTCGTGGCTAAATTTGTCTCAAAGCAACAATGAGACATATTCCAGGTGACAACAAGACATGTAATATAGTAACAAGACACAATTAGCGTGACTTGTTTATTGTAAAATGGCAACAAAAAAATTGCGAAAGCTGACAATGCGGCGAGCAACGCAGATGACAAAGGCATGCAGCGGCGATGATAATATATATATATATATATAAGTGATGTAATAAATATGTTTATATAATAAAATAACAAGATTTGTAATTCGCAAATCTTCTGGCTCTTACTTGTACCTTTTGCCCTTAATCGGAGGTTCCTAAGATTTCTACTCTAGGGTAATTAATAATAGAGGCTTGCCTCTATTAGGAATGAAAGAACCCACACAAAACAAATATGATATTTGTGCTTCGATATATTGTCTGGTGTCTTTTCATGATGCCAGACGCTTATTTTCGATCCCACAATCACGGGCTCAAGATAGTGAAAACATGCATACTGGGGGTGGGTCCTCTGCCACCGGAGTTGCCTCGGTCTCCATCAGTGCTAGCTGAGCCTCGGGAGTAGGCTAAGAAGCCTCAGCATCTTCACCCTCATCCTCAGCTATCTCTAGAGCTGATAGAACCAAAGCATAAACTCCCGTTAGAACCCTGCGGACCATACCCATCAATCGCATCATCTACAGGCTCAGGGGCGCAGGTGTACTCGTCTTCTTAGCCACACGAATCGCGTCCAAGAGACCTATGCCCAAAACTAGTCTCGTAATGTCGGGACCCGAGAAAATCGCTCCCAACTTGGCATACTGGCCGTGATGTCGAATGTACTCTACGATGATGTGCCCTAGATGAATCGGTATGCGCTGCACCATCGAATACAATTACAGAAGCTCCTGCAGGCTCAGAACGCCAGTGCTATCACCACGGCCATTCACCGACCTTCTCAGAATGGCATGTAAATATCGGTACACAGGTCAAAAAAGGCTCCTGTCGGGGTCAACGCTCTAGGGTAATCTCTCAGTAACTAGGAATACTCCTAATTGTCTATAAATGCATCCTCATAGTAGCCAACCCGAACTGATGACTGAGTGATGCTCATGCTATGGTAATGTCCAAATGCTCTGAATGACGATAGGACCTCAAGTGTAAGCTCACGAATGGCTGGGTCCCTAGTCGACAATAACTGCCTCCATCCACCCACCAAAACGAGATCCTCGACCTCATCTGCGAACTCATTTCCGTGCTTTAAATCTCTCAATATGCTCATGTCTAGAAATCGAGTCTGTCCGAACTAAAGTCTCGACAGACGCTCAAAATGAGCCTAAAGCTTGGGGATAGTGAATATCATGCTCTCAGACTCGAAGGGACGACTCACGCGGCGGTTTCTCGCCTTACTTCTTTAATCGAGGTGCCATAATCTGCAAAATTTGAAAGAAAATTGATCAAAAAAGTTAATTAATTAATGCTGCAAAAATCCATATGGTTGTGTGGAATTTTTGGACGCCCATGTGGATCCACGGTGGGAAAAAAAAACACGGCCGCACCCCAAAAATCCAAAAATACACCATTAAATCACTTTTAACTTCTTTCTAAACATGTGTAATCATTCTAATTGTAGAAACGAAGCATTATTAACTAGTTTCATCAATTAAGATAAAGAATTGGTGAAGAAAACAAAACAAAAGATAGGGCTTACTGACGAGTTGAGATTAAAAACCTTGAATCGGTCAGAAAACCAAGTCAAAATCCTTCCAAATCGGCAATATGAGGTCGGGAAACGACGTGAGAGTGCTCTCAGATGAATGGAGAATGTTAGGATGAAGAGGAACGATGATTCTTTAAAAGGAACTCGCACCTCTTGGCGTTTTGTACATCTGCACGGGCGTGTGGAAATTACCCACGCCCGTGCTCCTCCACAGGGGAGAGCAAAAAGGGCCAATGCACGTCCCTATGCGCTCTCGGAATAATACTCAATCTCTCTGAACGCAACCACTCGGGAGTGCAGAAAATACCGACACCCGTGCAACCAACCCACAGGGGCAGCCGCACGCCCCTATGGCTTCTCTGTCCAAGCGAGAAAAATCGCTAAGTATTCCGCTCGGGCGTGCGGAAATTACCCACGCCCGTGCGTTTTTGACAAGTTCACCCATAGGGGCGAGTCCATGCCTCTGTGTGCTCTCGGGATAAGTTGCCAGGTCTCTACAGGAAAACGCACGCCTGTGCGGAAATTGCCCACGGGCGTGTAAAAGTCACGAGTCGCTCACAGGGGCGAGTCCACGCCCCTGTGCCTTCTCTTGATGAACTCGCAATAACGATCCACGGCCGTGTGGAAATTCCACACGCCCGGGAGTTTTCCCTGGATGCCTTAAAAACTCTGCAGGCTTTACAAAAAATTCCTAAACATGTTTACACACTCAGAGCTTGCCCTATTATGCAAACTATACCAGCGAAAAACATGAGAGATAGCTCAAACGACCAAAACTTTGTTAAATCCACATAAAAACACATGATGAAATTAAAACCCACAATAAAATCATAGCAAAAGCATCTAAAAATCAAGACACCAACACTCAATACTTTATTCATACAAACACTAAACTACTAACTAAGAAAACAATAAACACTTGGGTTGCCTCCCAAGAAGCTTGTTTTACGTCATTAAGCTTGACGTACCTTGTCTTACCTCACGAGGGTTCATAGATGAGGGTTGCTTACTTACCCATAGCTTGAAAGCATAATGAACAAAGTCTCTTGAAAGTATAGGGGGAGTTATCGGGCTTGGGAACACCTAGCAATTGTACATCCAATTTGTTCAGTTCACGCGCGTCTCCAACAACCTTGGAGCATTTCCGATGGTATCTCCTCACCCTCTTCATCTTCTGGAGCACCTTCTTCAGGATCCCCGGAGTAGATGGTACTTCTTAGGTCGAACCAAGCATCATAACTTCTTCATTTTCCACCTCTTGGTCGAACAAACCCTCGTACGGGTCCTGATCGAACATTTCTTGCATGTATTCATCAACAATCTCATAAGTAGTGTCTAGAAAATACAAAGTATCATCGAAATCAAGAGAATGTCGCATGGCTTCAGCAAGGCGGTATGTGAGCGTGTCATCTCCAACTCTCAATGTTACCTCCCCGCTGTCCATGTCAATTAATGCCTTGGAAGTACGCAAGAATGGTCTCCCAAGTATCAAAGGTACATCCACATCCTCATCGACGTCTAGTACCACAAAATCTACAAGAAAAATGTACTAGTCCACCTTGAAAAGGACATCTTTGATGATACCCCTTGGATGTCTCACCCTTCAATTAGCCAATTTCAAAGTCATCTGTGTTGGTCTACACTCGCCCAAGCCTAGCTTCTGAAAGAAGTTGTATGGCATGATGTTCATACTGGCCCCTAAGTCCGCCAATGCCATTTCTTCACAAAAATTGCCAAAATTACACGGAATGATGAAGCTTCCCATTTCTTTCTTCTTGTTCAGCATGTTCTTTTGCAACACCGCTGAGCAAGACGCATCTAAGATCACTTAAACACTCTCCTCCAGCTTCCTTTTGTTAGTCAACAAGTCCTTCATGAATTTTGCATATTTAGGCATTTGGGCCAATGCCTCAACAAAAGGAATATTGATGTGGAGTTCCTTGAACATACTCAGGAACCTTTTGTACTATTCAACCCTTTAGTCATTCTTCAATCTACAGGGATAAGGATTCTTGGCTCGAAAGATGGGTGTGCCACCTCCTTCTCTTTGCCTGCTCCCTCCTCAACCTCTATAACCTCAGGTGCGTGTTCATTGGGCCTCTCACTCGGAAGCCTACCTTTAACCTCACGACCACTTCTCAAAGTGATCGCCTTCACATGCTTTCTAGGATTGGTCTCGGTATTACTCAGCAAGCTTCCTTGTGGCCTTTCCGATAAAGACTTTGCAATCTGCCCCACTTGATTTTCAAGATTGTGTAAAGAGGCGGTGTGGTTACGAAGTGTAGCCTTGGTTGATTGAAACCTTGTATCTGACGATTCAATAAACCTAGTCAAGGCCTTCTCCAAATCGGTCATTCGGGTCTCCAGACCTAAAACTCAGTTTTCCATATTTGGGGCTTGTTGTTGTTGGAAACCCGGTGGCCCCATGGCCTTTTGTGGACCTTTGTTGCTCCACAAAAAATTGGGATGATTCTTCCAACCCGGATTGTAGGTGTTGCTATATGGATTCCCTTGGTTCCTCATTGCATAACCGACAAAATTAACATTCTCAACCGAAGATGCATCACCAATAGAGATCAGGCAATCGGAGGGTGCATGTCCTCCACCACACCTAGTGGAAGTAGTCATGGCCGCCACTCTATTCAAAGTTAGAAGATCTAACTTCTTACTCAATGATTCCACTTGAGTCGCCAATGAAGTTACTACATCTATCTCATGGAGCCCGGCCACCTTTTTCTTTTCCCTATCATTCCATTGGTAGCTATTTAACCCCATTTCTTCAATTAGTTAACGGGCCTCACCGGAGGTCTTGCGACCTAAGGTGCCTCCTTCTGCCGCATCCAAGAGTTGCCTTGTATTCGGATTCAACCTGTTGTAAAAGGTCTGAACAATCATCGACTCTGGGAATCCGTATTGCGGGCAATTTCTCAGGAGCTCCTTGAACCTTTCCCACATCTCAAATAGAGACGCCAATTCTGACTGTGCAAAGGATGAGATCTTATTCATAAGCTTTACAGATTTTTCGGGAGGGAAATAACGGGCCAGAAAAGCTTCTACCATCTCCTCGCATGTGGTAATCGATGCTTTAGGTAATGTCCGTTCACCTTGAATGTACATTTCTCTGGATGAGAATTTTCAATAGCGCCATAGGGTGACACCTTGGTAATAGTATATGGCACAAACCATCTGGAATTAAGCTTCCCCAAAAATAGCCTCAGATGAGAGTTGAACAATAATACTTGATCGCCGATCTTGAACTCCTTTGGGTTTTTTATAGGCTTCTCGTGTCACTGTTGAATTATTTCCTTGTAAATCCTTGCATTCTCATATGCCTTCATCCTCCATTCATCCAACTCATTGAGATAAAGCATTCTTTGTTCCCCTTCCTTACTCAAGTTAAAATTTATGGCCTTGATGGCCCAAAAGGCTCTATGCTTTAACTCAATGGGCAAGTGACATGATTTACCATATACGAAGTTATAGGGGGTGGTACCTATTAGAGATTTATAGGCCATCCTGTGAGCACAAAGTGTGTCATCTAAACGTTATGACCTACCCGTTTTCCTTGTTCTATGAATTTTGTAAGAATTCTCTTAAGCCCTCCATTTGTGACTTCAACTTGACTGCTTGTCTGCGGGTCGTAGGGGGTAGCAAGGCGATAGTGCACTCCAAAACGCTCCAACACTTTCTCAAGTTGAGTGTTACAGAAATGAGTCCCTCGATCACTAATGATAATTCGTGTGGGCCCAAATCGAGTAAACAAGTTCTTCAGAAATTTGACCATTGTTCTAGCATCATTAGTAGGTAAAGCTTGAGCCACCACCCATTTAGAGACATAGTCAACCGCAACCAGAATGTATTGATTACCGTTGGACTTTGGAAACGGGCCCATAAAGTCAATTCCCCAAACATCAAATATCTCACAAAATTGAAATGGATTCTGAGGCATTTCATCGAGCTGCGATAGATTTTCGACCCTTTGACAATGGTCACATTGAAGAACAAATTGATGTGCATCTTGGAATAATGTCGGCCACTTATCAGCTTGCTTCTTCGACCGAGGGGCCATAATTTGCAAAATTGGAAAGGAGATTGATCAAACAAGTTGATTAACTAATGCTGCAGAAATCCACACGGTCGTGCGGAATTTCTGCATGCTCGTGTGGATCCACGGGGCGTGAAAACCGCACGACCGTGCCTCAATAAATCCAAATATACAACGTACAATTACTTCTAACTCCGTTCTAAACATAAATAATCATTCTAATTGAATAAACGAAGCATTATTAACTAGATTCATCAATGAAAATCATGAATTTACGAAGAAAATCAAGAATAGGGCTTACCGATGAGTTAAGATGAGAGAATTTAGATTCAGCCAGAAAACCTCGTGAAAATCCTACCAAATAGGCGCTAAGAGGTCAGAGAATGATGTGTGAGTTCTCTCAGAAGAATGGAGGATGTAAAGAAGAAGATAAACGGCTTTTCTTTAAAGAGACATCGCGCCTCTTGGTGTTCTGTACATCCGCACGGGCGTGCGGAAATTACCCACGGCCTTGCGCCTCCATAAAAGGCCGCACAGGAGCAGGTGCACGCCCCTGTGCGCTCTCGGGAAAACATCCACTGACTCTGAACATTTTCGCACGGGCATGAGAAAGATACCCACGCCCGTGCGCCCGACCCACAGGGGCAGCCACACGCCCCTATGGCTTCTCTAGACATCCGAGAACCTAATTATTCCACACTCCTGTGCGGAAATGCCACATGGGCGTAGACATTCACAAGTCCAATTCACAGGGGCAAATGCACGCCCCTGTGCTTTCTCGGGATGGAGAGAGCTCCTCTGCAGAGATTTGCACGGGCGTGCGGAAATTATCCACGCCCATGCGAAGTTCACAAGGTCGCCCACATGGGTGAGTTCACGCCCCTGTGCGCTATCAGGATAATCTATCAAACTCTGCAGGAAATCACGCGCCGGTATGGAAATTACCCACAGGCGTGCAATATTCACATGGTCGTTCAAAGGGGTCGACGCAGGCCCCTGCGCCTTCTCTGGATGAGCTTGCAATGCAAATCCACGTTCGTGCGGAAATACCACACACCTGTGCGTTTTCCCTAGATGCCTTAGGAAAACCTGCAGGCTCTGCAGAAAAATTTCTGAACATGTTTGCACACTCAGAGCCTGCCCTATTATGCAAGTTTTACCAGTGAAACACATGAAATAAAGCTCAAACGATCCAACTTCTCCAAATCCACATGAAAACGCACGATGAATACTCAAAACCTCAAATAAAATCACAGCATAATTATCTAAAAATCAAGACACCAACACTCAACAATTTATTCATGCAAACACTACATTATTCGACTAAAAAAAATAGGAAACACTTGGGTTGCCTCCACGAAGCGCTTTGTTTAATGTCACTAAAGCTTAGCGTACCTTATCTTACCTCACGGGGCTCATAAATGAATGTTGCCCTTTTACCCATGACTTGGAAGCATGATGAGCACAATCTCTTGAAGGTAGAGGGTGTATTATCGGGCTTGGGGCCACCTAGCAATGGTTCATCCAATTTCTTCGGTTTATGTACGTCACAAACAGCCTTGGAGTGTTTCTGGTGGCGGCTCCTAGCCCTCTCCATTTTCCAGAGCACCTTCTTCAAGATCCCCGGGGTAGATGGTACTTCTTCCGTCGAACCAAGCATCATTACTTCTTCATCATCCTCCTCTTGGTCGAACAAACCCTCGTACAGGTCCGGATTGAATATTTCCTGCATGTATTCATCAACAATCTCATCAGTAGTGTCTAGAATATATAAAGTATCATCGAAATCACGAGAATGACGCATGGCTTCAGCAAGGCGGTATGTGAGCTTGTCATCTCCAACTCTCAAAGTTAGCTCTCCGCCGTCCATGTCAATCAATGCCTTGGAAGTCCGCAAGAACGGCCTCCCAAGTATCAAGGGTACATCCGCATCCTCGTCGATGTCTAGCACCACAAAGTCTACAGGAAATATATACTTGTCCACCTTGACAAGTACATCTTCGATGATACCTCTCGGATGTCTCACTGTTTGGTCCGCCAATTGCAAAGTCATCTGAGTGGGTCTAGGCTCACCTAAGCCTAACTTTTGAAAGAAGGTGTATGGCATAACGTTGATGCTTACCCCTGAGTCCGCCAATGCCATTTCTTCACCCATATTGCCAATGCTATACGGAATGATGAAGCTTCCCGGGACTTTATTCTTGTTTGGCATGTTCCTTTGCAACACCGCCGAGCATGAAGCATCTAGAACCACCGAAGCACTCTCCTCCAACTTCCTATTGTTGGTCAACAAGTCTTTCAAGAAATTCGCATACTTAGACATTTTGGCCAATGCCTCAACAAAAGGAATATTAATGTGGAGTTGCTTGAACAAACTCAGGAGCTTCTTGTACTGTTCATCCCCTTGGTCATTTTTCAATATAGAGGGATAAGGCATTCATGGCTTGAAAGGTGGGGGTGCCACCTCCTTCTCTTTGCTTGTTCCCTCTTCTACCTTTATAACCTCGGGTGCGTGTTCTTTGGGCATCTCACTTGGAAGCCTACCTTCAACCTCACAACCACTTCTCAAAGTGATCACCTTCACTTGCTCTCTAGGGTTGGTCTCTGTATTGCTCGGCAAGATTCCATGTGGCCTTTCAGAAAGAGACTTCGAAATGTGCCCCACCTGATTTTCAAGGTTATGTAAAGCGATGGTGTGGTTGTGAATTGTGGCCTCAATTGATTCAAACCTTGTATTCGTATATTGCACAAATCTAGTCAAGGCCTTCTCCAAATCATTTATTTGGGTTTCCAAACCTGAATCTCTATTTTCCACATGCAGGGCATGTTGTTGTGGTTGGAAACCCAGTGTCCACATGGCCTTTGGTGGACCCTGATTGCTCCATGCGAAATTGGGATGATTCTTCCAACCCAGATTGTGGGTATTGCTATATGGGTTTCCTTGAGGTCTCATGCCATTACCTACAAAATCAACGTTCTCCACCGAAGATACATCACCAATAGAGATCAGGCAATCGAAGGGAGCATGCCCTCCACCACACCCGTTGCAATTCATCACGGCCGTTACTCTATTTGAAGTTAGAAGATCTAACTTCTTACTCAAATTTTCCACTTTAGCCGCCAATGAAGTTACGACATCTATCTCATGGAGACCGCCACCTTTTTTTCTTCTCCCTAGCATTCCATTGGTAGTCGTTTAACCCCATTACTTTAATTAACCCGACGGGCCTCATCGGGGGTCTTGCTACCTAAGGTACATCCTCGCCGCATCCAAGAGTTGCCTTTGTACTCGGGTTCAAACCATTGTAAAAGGTCTGAACAATCATCCAATCTGGAAATCCGTGTTGCGGGCACTTTCTTATGAGCTTCTTGAACCTTTCCAATGTCTGAAATAGAGACTCCAATTCCAACTGAACAAAGGATGAGATCTCATTCCTAAGCTTTACTGATTTTCCGGGAGGAAAATAACAGGCAAGAAAAGTTTCTACCATCTCCTCCCATGTGGTAATTGATGCTCTATGTAAGGAGTGTAGCCACTGCTTCGCTCTCCCTTTTAGGGAAAATGGGAAGGCTCGCAACTTGATGCCATCATCCGTCACCCCGTTTATCTTCAACATATCACAGACCTCAAGAAAACTCTCTATATGACTGTTTGGATCCTCATCGGCCAAACCATTGAGCTGTGCGGATTCCTGTAACATGTGGATGAATGCCGGCTTCAGCTTGAAAATCTGAGCTGTAATCGCGGGATGCACAATACTCAATTGCGTCCCCAACACTGAAGGTCTGGCATAATCAGATAATGTTAACTGTTGCTCATTCTGTTCTGCCATGTTTTTAGATTCTTCCACTTCCAAATCAGCTAGATTAGACTGTTCTTGTACAGCCTCTTTCCCTTTTCTTCTATGTCTACGTTCAAGCTCATGATCTCCTTCAATCAATATTGAGGGGTTCCCTTGGGTTATAACCTGGAGCTGCACCAAAAAAGAAGGAAAAAGAAATCAGAACGATGATAGAATAAGAATATATGAAATAGAATGTATGGTAAGATAACTAAGAAAACAAAGTGCAAAGTATCTCTAAATGGCTACTTCCCGGCAACGACGCCAAAAACATGACAAGATCCCTTGTGTATATCCCGCAAATGCACGGGTTTGTCGAAGTAATAATCCCGGATGAGCAGATATCGTATCCATAGGGAGTAGGGAATACAAACACTTAATTCGCTTCTTAGCTATGTGAAAGATGAATAGTGATATATGTGACAATGATTCAATTCTCAAAAGTAAAAACTACAAGTAAGAAAGCACAAGTAATGGAGAAGGTAAGGCAATCAATAACGATGGGGTACCGGAATATTGCTCCACCTAGGACAATCGTTTCAAGTGCAAGAACACTCTATTATGCTTCCTAATTAATGCAACAGTGAGTCATTGAAATCCTTAATTACATAGTCCCAAGGCTAAGGTCAACCATGCCTAACTCTATACATATCCCGGAGGAGAGATTGGATAATCTCTCAATCTCGTACTCGCACAGAATTGCAATGAGCTCTAGGGATTCCAAGTGATAATCACTTCCTAATTATAGACCTAACCCTTTGGTCCGGGTGGAAGGTCCCTAACCACAATTAAGCCCTAGATACTAAGATCACTTCTACGCTTTACTCCATTAAACCCGCAACTAAGCCGCAGCGGAAGGTCATCCCTTAGACCATTCACTCTATTATGGCCGCAAAGAACTCAAGGAACAGAGGTAGAATCTAACACATTGGAGGGGAAAGGGGATGCTCCTGTACCTCTCGACTCACCCTCTCAACCCTCTCCAACTTAGCTTTGTCTAACACTCGTGGTGTGTCACTCACTCACAAGGTTACCAACAAGAACTCTCAACCCTAGTATCACGCTAGGGGAGTATTCAAACAATCAAGCATTCAAGGTTTGAACTCATAATAAACATCAATTAATTGAAAGCATAATAAAGAGATTCAATGAAACGAATACATCCTAGGATTCACAAATACCTAAGTACCCACTAGGGGTTTAGCTCTCCATGGAGCTAATTACAATCAAAGAAATAGAATGTAAAAGAAATAAATCCATAGAAAACCCCCTCGATAGTCATGTCGATGGTCTTGTGGAGAGTCCTCTACTCGTCACTAAGGGTCCTTCATCCGGCCTAGGATACACCTCGTCGGATCGGTGCTGACGAAAGCTCTCCCAATAGCCTTCTTCAAAACGACAAGCGATGTTGGAGCCGTAGAACCTCTACAAAACCCTAGCCAATACCTCTCAAAAACATAGCCGAATCCCTTTCTCAAGTTGTGGAAAAGATCGAGAAAGGAATGCTAAAATCGAGGCTGAATCGGCTTTAAATAAGGCTGGAATCTGGGATCCACACGCCCCTGTGGACGCTCCTGTGGATTCTCTGTTCTGCAGTTTTCTCGGCCGGCAGTGAACAGTGCTTCTACAGTACTTTGCTACAGCATTGCTGCCATACTCTGCTATAGTATCTGGCCTAAAATGGTTTCTGAATCCATACTTTCATCGAGGTAACGCAAACGGGCACACGTTCACGTCATGGATTGCTTTGCTTCTTTAATGACGGATAAGTTGATGGAGATCTTGTTCTATGTGCATAAGTCAAATGCTTGAGTGTGACTGCCCTTGTGCCCTCCAAATGGTTGTGCTAAGTAAAATATGGAGGTTGGCACACACTCTAGCATCTCACACCAGACCTTTGTCTTCGCGTTTGAACCTTAGCAAGATTTCCTCCAAAATCGGTGCATTATGATCCACATTGGTTTCTTTCCTTCATAATCGGCCTCACAACCCTACCTGCATAAAACTAACATAAAAACACACATATTAGTGTAAAAACCCGAGAAAGGTAATGCTTAACATAAGGAAAGAATGCTTCGCATTCATATCACACAAGCACTTATCAAATCCACATTGGAGAGGACAACAAAGTTCTTTGGTACATCATCATAGTCAACAATGGGAATACCCTTACCAAATATTACTACAAGAACCCTCCTTTCAACAGCAGTGCATTATCATCCTCCAGTCATTAATTAATGTGAATGTAATACATAGGAGGTGTTTCAAGATTTATGATGAATGCGGACACTGAACTTGAAGCCATGAATACCACAATTTTTAATACCCAAACTATCGAAGACTTATCTAAGAATGACATTAGAAAGGAAGAGAACAACGGTGAAATTGAGGTGGAAGTTGATATTGAGGTGTTGGAGGTTGAAGAAGCAATTGATGTAGCATTAATACCTTTTGAGAAAATAGTGGATGTTCCACATCAAGATGAAATTGAAGAAGATAAAGGGAAGGATGAGATCATGTCCATGGAAAAATTTGAGGAAGTTGAAGAAACTTCATCGACCACATTTGAAGACACTACTTGCCTCAATATCGACCATTCCATCAAGCAATCCATAATTTTCAAGTGCATAGACAAATCTCCGAGAATTGTATTTGAAGATGTGGGGAGGAAACCAAAGTCATCCTTGAACCAACCCGATGTCAAGCTTGGACAATTTCCAACCAAAAATGTTTCCTTGGCGGCCCAAGCAAATGTTATGGACACTTGAAGTTCATCACACCATGGTTGAGAAAAAAATTGTGGATAGGATGTTAAAGCCACCAATTGATCCACCTATACAAAGCTTGCAAGTTCTCAACCAAACTTGTTCCCTTGGAAGCCCAAATAACTCTTTTGGATAATTCAAGGCAACTTTCCAAGAGTCGAGGAAGAAAATATGGGTAGGAGGTTGAGGCCATCTAATGACCCACCCATGCCGAGCTTAAATAACTCTCGACCAAAGCTTTTACCTTGGAGGCCCAAGCAATTTTGTGGTGGGGTACTCAAAGGAATTCTTGTCGGGACCAAAGAAGAAGCGGGAAGGAGGTTCAAACCCTCTAAGGATCCACCCAAGTTTAAATTGCACAATTCCCAGCCCAAGCTCTTTCCATGGAGGCCAAAAGGTAACTCATGCTTGGCCTTCAATTTGATACCATCCCAGAAGGTATGTTTCGTATTTCTTGGTAGTTCTTATGCAACTTCTAGCCAGGATAAACACACCATTTTCAAGCCTCCTTAGGTATGAAAGAGGTATGTCGAGCTAATGACATTAAACAAGCGCTTCTTGGAAGGCAACCCAAGCTTCAATTTCTTCAATTTCTTCTTTTTGTATTTTTAGTTAAGTGTAGATTGTGTTCTTGTTTAGTGTATTTGTGTTTACTTTATGTTTTTGTTGTGTGAATAAGTTCATGCTCTCATACTTTGCATGTTTCTCTCATCGATTTTATTGTGATTAACTCATGCAACTTCTTGAGAAACTCATGTTTTTGTTTCATTTCATACGCTAGATCGTAGTTTTTATTCATTTCATTCATTTTTGGAGAAGTTTTGCAACCTACCATATCATTGTTTTATCATTTGGAGCAGAATTTCTGGGGTTAGAAAACATTTCTAAGTCATACGGCCATCCCATGGCCGCATGGAGGCCGTCTACGACACTTGAGACACCAAACAGAGGGTTCTGTCGTGCCGCATGCAGCCCCTATGCGGCCCTCGTGGGGGTCGTCTGCTCCCCAGCCCAGAAAACTTGAGAATTTGTCTTGGGCCATGTAGCCACCATACGGCCCGCATGGGGTCTGCATGGCCCGTTTTTGGCCTATACCTCTCACCCTCATCTCTTTTCCTTTCATTCTTTTACTTTCATTCTTTTTCCACTGCTTTCTCTCTTCTTTCTCACCCATTTCTTGGCGAAATCCGCTCATTTCTTCTCCTAAATCTTCTCCACATCCCATGGAGATTTTGATCTAGTGGTTTTCCTCATGTTTAACTTGAGTTTTCTAAAGGTTTCATCGGTAAGCTCTTTGATGCACTAATTTCATCTTCTTTATTTTTCTTGCATTCTAGGAGTTTATTTGTGGATTTTATCAAGTATTTGTCTTGATTTTCGTGGTGTGATTATTGTGGAAGAATTCTCCTGAAAACGCTCCTTGTGTGTGACCCACAAGTGCACTGGTTTATCAAAATAATAAATCCCAGGTGAATGGGTATCGTATCCATAGGGAATAGTGAATAGAAACACAATGATTGCTATTGAAGTAGGATGAGAATGAATCAATGATGGTGTGAATAAGATTTATATGAACATACTAAAAGAAATAAGAAAGAGAGGCACGATAAAATGAGTGAAAAGGCAATCGATAGAAGTGGGGAATTCGGACAATGCTCCCCTAAGACTAATGTTTCAAGTGCAAGACCAACTATTATTTCTCCTAATTGAGTCTTAATGAGTCATGAAAATCCTTAAATACACAGTACTAAACCTAAGGTCAACTGTGACTAACTCTACACTATGTCCCGACGGAGAAATCGATCAATCTCAACACCTCACATTGTGTAGAGTTGCAAGACACTCTAGGGATTCCAAGTGATAAACCCTATTCTAATATATAGATCTAAACCATTGGTCCAGTCGAAAGACCACTAGTCACAATTAAGCCCTAGGTGCTAAAGTCACTTCAACCCTTCACTCTATTGCCCATGCAACTAATCTCCAGCGGAGGACATCCCTTAGCCCATTCACTCTACTATAACCGCAATGAACTCTAGGAACGTGGAGGTAGGATAAATCACATTGGAGTGGAAAGGGGACGCTCCACTACCGCTTGACTCACCCTCTCGAAGCTCTACAACCTTGCTTTGTCTAACCCTCATGGTGTGTCACTCATCCACAAAGGTTACCAAGATGGTCTCTCAACCCTAGTGTCACTCTAAGGGAGAAATTATTCAACAAGTATTCAAGATTGAAACTCAATTAGAAACATCAATTAAGGGAAGCTGATAAGTACTTGTGTGATAAGAATACGAAGTGTTCTTTCCTTATGATGAGCATTACTTTTATCGGATTTTATAGCTAATATGTGTATATTTATGTTACTTCATGCATATAGGGTTGTGAAGCTGATTCTTATAGAAAGAAGCTAATGTAGATCAAGAGTGCACTATTTTGAGGAAATCTTGAGAAGGTTCAAACGCGAAGACAAAAGTCGGGTTCGAAATGCGGGATTGTGTGACAACCTCCTCGTATTCAAGGTAGCACAATGATTTGGAGGGGCACAAGGGCAATCATATTAAAGCGTTATGGCTTGTGTATATATAGCTAGATTTCCACCAACATGTCCGTTATTTAAGAAGCAAAATGATCTATGACGTAAACATGTGCCCGTTGACGTTACCTCGATGAAAGCATGGATTCGAGAGTATTTCGGGGTGGTACTGCAGTAGGGTGACGTAGTAAATGCTGTAGCAAAAATACTGTAGTAGGGTATTGTTCACAACCTGATGAAAAAGGATGGAAATAGAGAATCCACACGGGCACCCGCATGGGCGTGTGGATTCCCGATTTCAGCCCTATTAAAAGCCGATTTCAGGCCCGATTTGATGATTCTTTTCTCCATCTTTTCTCCAAACTTGAGAGAGGGCAACGGCTAGGGTTTTGAGAAGTATTGGCTAGGGTTTAGGAGAGTTTCTATGGCTCTGAAAGAAGGTTAGTGGAAGAGCTTTCGTTGGCACCGATCCGGCGAGGTGTATCCTAGGCCGGACAAAGGACCCATTGGATGAGTAGAGGATTCTCCACAAGACCATTGACACGACTATGGAGGGGGTTTTCTATGGATTCTTTGCTTTTACATTTGATTTCATTGATTGTAATTAGCTCCATAGAGAGCTAAACCCCCTAGTGGGTACTTGGGTATTTGTGAACCCTAGGATGTATTCATTTCATTGAACTTTTTATTATGCTTTTAATTAATTGATGTTTTATTTGAGTTCCAATCTTGAATGCTTGATTGTATGAATACTCCCTTAGAGTGACACTAAGGTTGAGAGTTCTTATTAGTAACCCTTGTGAGTGAGTGGCACGCCAAGAGAGTTAGACAAATGTAGATTAGAGAGGGTTGAGAGGGTCAGTCAAGAGGTAGCCGAGCGTCCCCTTTCCCCTCTGGTGTGATTTATTCTACCTCCATTTCCTCAAGTTCTTTGCAGTCATAGTAGAGTGAATGGGCTAAAGGATGACCTTCCCCTGGGGATTTGTTGCTGGTGCAACGGAGTGAAGCGTTGAAGTAATTTTAGTGCCTAGGGCTTAATTGTGGCTAGGGACCTTCCACCTGGACCAAAGGGTTAGGTCAACATCTAGGAAGAGGATTTATCACTTGGAATCCCTAGAACTCAATGCAATTCTATACGAGTGCGAGGTTGAGAGATTATTCAATTTCTCCTCCGGGACATGTATAGAGTTAGGTTTGGTTAACCTTAGATTTGGGACCATGTATTTAAGGATCTCCATGACTCATTATTGCATTAGTTAGAAAGTATAATAGAGGTTTCTTGCACTTGAAACGATTATCCTAAGTGGAACAATATCCTGGTACCCCTTTTATATCGATTGCCTTACCTTCTCCTTTACTTGTCCTCTCTTTCTTGTTCTTTTATTTTTGTTATTTCACATCTTGTCAAACATATCACTATTCATTTTTCACTTAGTTAAAATACAAATTAAGTGTTTTTATTTCTTACTACCTGTGGGTATGATACCCCACTCATCTACGATTTTATTACTTCGACAAACCCATGCATTTGCGGGACATATGCAAGGGGAGTGATAAGTCCTTGTGCGATAAGAATGTGAAGCATTCTTTCTTTATGATGAGCATTACATTTGTCAGGTTTTAGCACTAATACATGTGTATTTATGTACTTTTATGCAGGTTGGGTTGTGAGGCCGATTATTTGCGAAAGAAGCCATTATAGATCGTTTTACTCATTATTTGGAGGAGATCTTAAGAAGGCTCAAACGCGGAGACATGAGTCGGGTTTAGAATGATAGAATGTATGCCAACCTCCTTGTATTCTAGCTAAGGCAATGATTCAGAGGGGCACGAAGGTAGTTACATCCTAGTATTTTGGCTTGTGCATATTTAGCAAGATCTCCACAAATGTGACCTTTTATTGAAGAACAAAGATTATCTACGACGTAAATGTGTGCTCGTTTATGTTATCTCAATGAAAGCATGGATTTGGGAATATTTTTGGGCCGTTACTGTTCACAGACGGCTGAAGAAGGAGCAAAACAGAGGAGCCACACGGCCGTGTGGAATTCCACACGCCTGTGCGTTAATTCCACAGGCTCATTTGGAATATCCACAGGGGCGTGTGGAATCCCGATTCCAGCCTATTTAAGGCCGATTTCAGCCCCGATTTCATCATTCTTTTCTCCATCTTTTTCCCAACTTGAGAGAGGGCTGCGGCTAGGGTTTTGAGAGGTATTAGCTAGGGATTTAGAGAGGTTCTATGGCTCCAACATTGTCATCTCTTTTGAAGAAGGTTGGTTAGGGAGCCTCCGTAAGGTTGATTCGGCGAAGCGTATCTTATACCGGACAAGGGGATCTTGCGACGATTAGAGGACTCTCCATAAGACCATCGCCACGACTATCAAGGGGGTTTTCCTATGGATTGCTTTCTTTTACATTTGATTTCATTATCATTTGTATTGTGCTCCATGGAGATCTAAACCCCCTAGTGGGTACTTGGGTATTTATGAACCCTAAGATGTATTAGTTTCATTGAATCTTTTTATTACGCTTTCAATTAATTGATGTTATTGTGCGTTCCAATCTTCAATGTTTGATTGTTTGAATACTCCCTTAGAGTGACACTAGGGTTGAGAGTTCATGTGGTAACCCTTGTGAGTGAGTGATACACCACGAGAGTTAGACAAAGCTTGTTTGGAGAGGGTTAAGAGGGTGAGTCGAGAGGTACAGGAGCGTCCCCTTTCCCTCTGGTATGATAGATTCTACCTCCATTCCTCAAGTTCTTTGCGGCCATAATAGAGCAAATGAGCTAAGGGATGACCCTCCGCTGGGGCTTAGTTGCGAATGCAACGGAGTGAAGCGTTGAAGGTGATTTTAGCATCTAGGGCATAATTGTGGTTAGGGACCTTTCTTCTGGACCAAGGGTTAGGTCTAAAATTAGGAAGAGATTTATCACTTGGAATCCCTAGAGCTTAATGCAATCCTTCTTATGAGTGCGAGGTTGAAAGGTTGCTCAACTTCTCCTCCGGGACATGTAGAGGATTAGGCTTGGTTAACCCCAGATTCAGGGCCATGCATTAAAGGATGTCCCTAACTCACCATTGCATTAGTTAGGAAACATAATAAAGAGTTCTTGGACTTGAAAGAAAATTCTTAGGTGGATCAATACCCGGGTACCCCATCTTCATCGATTGCCTTACCTTCTACTTTACTTTTGCTTTCTTTCAGGTTGTTTTACTTTTAAGAATTGAATCTTATCACACTTATTACTATTCATCTTTCATATAGTTCAGAAGCAAATTAAGTATTTTTATTCCCTTTTCCCTATGGATATGATACCCCACTCACCTGGAATTTATTATTTCGACAACTCCGTGCACTTGCGGGGAGCCTTATCAAGTTTTTGGCGCCGTTGCCGGGGAAAAGGCGTTTAGAGATACTTTGCACTTTTGTTTCCTTAGCTATTCTTTTATCCATTCTATTTCACATTTTCTTTTCTATCATCGTTCTAATTTGTTCTCCTTTTCTTTGATTTCAGAAGGATGATTTACATACCCGAACTAATCGACACCAACACCAGAATGGTTGAAAGTGTAGAGGAGAAAATTCAAACATTTGTAGTACCAGACATACCGTTTTACTTTTTGCTAGAGCCGGATACCATTTAAGATGTCGTGGAAGAATCAGTTGAAGAGTACATCGCCAGAATTTAGGAGCAGGATTGCGAATTAAATAGCGTGTTGGATCAGTTTGAGAGGTCCACATTGGCATCGTCGAGTGATCATTTAGAAGAAAGTTTGGAAGAAATTCTTGATTTGTTCGACTCATTTTATAATGAATGAAGGCAGGAACTTTTCTCAGTAAGGGGTGTTATTCTCAGTAGGGGAGATTTGTGGTTTAAATACAAAGACACTTGTTGATTACCATACAGAAATACATTCACAGTTGGGAGATGGGAAGAATGAAGTTGAGCAGGAAACGAAGAAGTTTGAGGAAATTGACAGGTTGAAGGAGAGTAGGTTATGTCTGTCAATTGATGAACTGCCAACCTTAGAGCTTGACAAGGTCCCCTTGCATATATCCCGCAAGTGCATGGGTTTGTCGAAGTAATAATCCCGGATGAGCGGGTATCGAATCCACAGGGAATAGGGAATAAAAAATACTTAATTCGCTTCTTACCTATGTGAAAGATCAATGATGATAAGTGTGACAATGATTCAATTCTCAACAATAAAAACAACAAGTAAGAGAGCAAAAGTAAAGAAGGGGGTAAGGCAATCGATAAAGATGGGGTACCCGGATAATGCTCCGCCTAGGATAATTGTTTCAAGTGCAAGAACCCTCTATTATGCTTCCTAATCAATGCAATGGTGAGTCGTGAAAATCCTTAATTACATAATCCCAAATCTAATGTCAACTATGCCTAACTCTATACATGTCCCGGAGGAGAGATTAGATAACCTCTCAACCTCGCACTCGCATAGAGTTGCAATGAGCTCTAGGGATTCCAAGTGATAAATCTCTTCCTAATTATAGACCTAACCCTTTGGTCCAGGTGGAAGATCCCTAACCACGATTAAGCCCTAGATACTAAGATCACCTCAACGCTTCACTCTGTTGCACGCGCAACTAAGCCCCAGCGGAAGTTCATCCCTTAGACCATTCACTCTATTATGGCCGCAAAGAACTCGAGGAATGGAGTTAGAATCTATCACGTCGGAAGGGAAAGGGGACGCTCCTATACCTCTCGACTCACCCTCTCAATCCTCTCCAACATAGTTTTGTCTAACGCTCGTGGTGTGTCACTCACTCACAAGATAACCAACGAGAACTCTCCACCCTAGTGTCACTCTAGGGGAAATGTTCATACAATCAAGCATTCAAGGTTGGAACTCACAATAAACATATATTAATTGAAAGCATAATAAAAAGATTCAATGAAACGAATACATCCTAGGGTTCACAAATACCAAAGTACCCACTAGGGGTTTAGCTCTCCATGGAGCTAAGTACAATCAATGAAATAGAATGTAAAAGTAATGAATCCATAAAGAAACCCCCTTGATAGTTGTGTCGATGGTCTTGTGGAAAGTCCTCTACTCGTCGTCCAAGGATTCCCTCGTCTGGTATAGGATACACCTCGACAGAAGCTCCCCTACCAACCTTCTTCCTAAGGAATGACGATGTCGGAGCCGTAGAACCTCTCCAAAACCTTGGCCAATACCCCTCAAAAACCTAGCCGAAGCCCTCTCTCAAGTTGGGGAAAAGATGGAGAAAAGAATACTAAAATCGGGGATGATTCGGCTTTAAATAGGGCTAGAATCGGGCGACTACACGGGCGTGGATGCTTCACACGCCCGTGCGGAATTTCCACACGGGCGTGGATAATTTCCACATGCCTATGTGGATTATTTGAACTTCTGTTTTCTCGACCGGCTGTGAACAGTGCTGCTACAGTATTGCTTTCGTGCTGTTGCGGTGCTCTACTACAGTATCCGGCATGAATAGCTTCCTGAATCCATACTTTCATCAGAGTAACGCAAACGAGCACACGTTCACGTCGTGGATCACTTGCTTCTTCAATGATAGGCAAGTTGGTGGAGCTCTTGTTCTATGTGCATAAGTCGGAATGCTCGAGTGTGACTGCCTTTTGTGCCCCCCAAATGGATGTGCCAACTAGAATACGAGGAAGTTGGCACACAGTCTAGCATCTCACACCCGACCTATGTCTTCGCGTTTGAACCTTAGCAAGATTTCCTACAAAAATCAGTGCATTGTGCTCCACATTGGCTTCTTTCTTTCATACTCAGCCTCACAACCCTACGTGCACGAAAGTAATATAAAAACACACATATTAGTGTAAAAACCCAAGAAAAGTAATGCTCAACATAAGGAATGAACGCTTCGCATTCATATCACACAAGCACTTATCAGAGCTCAAGACCTTACCGGCACACTTGGACTATGCTTTCTTGATGGAAGATTCTAAACTTCCGGTGATTATAGCCTCGAATTTGTCGGTGGAGCAAAAGGACAAGCTTGTTAGTATGCTAAAAAAGCATAAGTCGGCGATTGCATGGAAGATTTCAGATATCAAGGGCATAAATCCGTCCTTTTGCACCCATAAAATCTTAATGGAAGATGAGTACAAGTCTTTAATCCAACCACAGAGAAGACTAAATCCAAACATGAATAAAGTTGTCAAGGCAGAAGTAATGAAGCTACTAAATGCAGGAATTATTTATCCCATATCCGATAGTGCATGGGTGAGTCCAACTTAAGTGGTTCCAAAAGAAGGAGGCATGAAGGTGGTAATCAATGAAAAGAATGAGTTGATTCCGACAAGGATAGTTACAGGATGGCGAGTTTGTATTGATTATAGAAAACTAAATGATGCCACTTGCAAAGATCATTTTCCGTTGCCATTTATAAATCAAATGTTGGAGTGTTTAGCAGGGCATCAATTTTATTATTTCCTTGATGGTATGTCAGGGTATTTTCAAATCCCTATAGCTCTAGAAGATCTAGGAAAAGACCACTTTTACTTTCCCTTATGGTACTTTTGCTTACCGAAGAATGGCTTTTGGGTTGTGCAATGTACCAGCCACATTCCAACGTTGTATGACAACCATTTTTGATGATTTGTTGGAGGACATTATGGAGGTATTTATGGATGATTTTTTTCGGTATTTGGAAACTCTTTCGACAGTTGTTTGAAAAATTTGGAGAAAGTTCTAGCGAGATATGAAGAAACAAACCTTGTCCTCAATGTGGAGAAGTGTCATTTCATAATTCAAGAAGGCATTGTCCTTGGACATAAGATTTCAAAAGCAGGGATGGAAGTGGACAAGGCAAAGATTGAGGTAACCGAGAAGCTTCCTCCACCTTCAAATGTAAAGGGGGTCCGCAGCTTCTTGGGGCATGGAGGGTTTTTGACAAGGTCACCTTGTGTATATCCCGCAATTGCACAGGTTTGTCGAAGTAATAATCCCGGGTGAGCGGGGTCGAATCCACAGGGAGTAGAGAGTAAAAACACTTAATTTGATTCTTAGCTTTGTGAAAGATCAATGATAAGGAGTGTGATAATGATTCAATTCTCAACAATAAAAGCAACAAGTAAGAGAGCAAAAGTAAAGAAGTGGATAAGGCAATCGATAAAGATGGGATACCCGGATAATTCTCCGCCTAGGATAATTGTTTCAAGTGCAAGAACCCTCTATTATACTTCCTAATCAATGCAATGGTGAGTCGTGGAAATCCTTAATTACATAGTCCCAAATCTAAGGTCAACTATGCCTAACTCTATACATGTCCCGGAGGAGAAATCGAACAATCTCAACACCTCGCACTCGTATAGAGTTGCAATGAGCTCTAGGGATTCCAAGTGATAAATCTCTTCCTAATTATAGACCTAACCCTTTGGTCCAGGTGGAAGGTTTCTAACCAAAATTAAGCCCTAGATACTAAGATCACCTCAACACTTCACTCCATTGCACGCACAACTAAGCCCCAACGGAAGTTCATCCCTTAGACCATTCACTCTATTATAGCCGCAAAGAACTCGAGGAACGGAGGTAGAATCTATCACACCAGAGGGGAAAGGGGCCGCTCCTGTACCTCTCGACTCACCCTCTCAACCCTCTCCAACCTAGCTTTGTCTAACGCTCATAGTGTGTCACTCACTCACAAGGTTACCAACAAGAACTCTCAACCCTAGTGTCACTCTAGGGGAAATATTCATACAATCAAGCATTCAAGGTTGGAACTCACAATAACATCAATTTATTGAAAGCATAATAAAGAGGTTCAAAGAAATAAATACATCCTAGGTTTCACAATACCCGAGTACCCACTAAGGGTTTAGCTCTCCATGGAGCTAAGTACAGTCAAAGAAATAGAATGTAAAAGCAATGAATCCATAAAGAAAACCCCCTTGATGGTCGTGTCGATGGTCTTGTGGAGAGTCCTCTACTCGTCGTCCAAGGACTTCCTCGTCCTGTATAGGATACGCCTCGACGGAAACTCCCCTACCAACCTTCTCCCTAAGGAATGACGATGTCGGAGCCGTAGAACCTCCGCAAAACCCTAGCCAATACACCTCAAAACCCTAGCCGAAGCCCTCTCTCAAGTTGGGGAAAAAGATGGAGAAAAGAATACCAAAATCCGGGCTGAATCCGCTTTCAATAGGGCTGAAATCGGGCGACTCCACGGGCGTGGATGCTCCACGTGCCCGTGTGGAATTTCCACACGGGCGTGGATAATTTCCACACACCCGTGTGGACTCTCTGTTTCTCTGGTTTCTCGGGCGGCTGTGAACAGTGTTGCTGCAGTACACACTACAATGTTGCTACAATGCTCTGCTACAGTATTCGACCTGAATAGCTTCCCAATTCCATACTTTCATCGGGGTAATGCAAATGGGCACACGTTCACGTCGTGGATCACTTGCTTCTTCAATGGTGTACACGTTGGTGGAACTCTTGTTCTATGTGCATAAGTCGGAATGCTCGAGTGTGACTGCCTCTGTGCCCCTCCAAATGGATGTGCCAACTCGAATACATTGGCCTATTTCCTCCAAAATCGGTGCATTGTGACCCACATTGGCCTATTTCCTTCATACTCAGCCTTACAACCCTACATGCATAAGAGTAACATAAAAACACACATATTAGTGTAAAAACCCGAGAAAAGTAATGCTCAACATAAGGAATGAACGCTTCGCATTTGTATCGCACAAGCACTTATCAAACTCCCCCACACTTAAGCTTTTGCTTGTCCTCAAGCAAAAATTAAAAACGTTATGTGCATCAATGAAGAAGATATTGGAAGTGCTTGGCCTTAGGTTCACCAAAGTATACTAAGAGAGAATTCTACAAGTAAGGGAGATTCCAACACTAAATACGAAAAATCAATGCTCTAGATAAAAACTTGAATCGAAAAGGAAACAAAACCCGAAATCGTGTACGTGTGTGAACTTACTCAAAAACAACCCACGGTATACTCCTCAAAGTTCTAAGTACAAGGGACTTATTTATCTACAAAAGTGACAACAATTTCAAAGATGGTAGTAGCTTCACACATCCTCTAAGGTAGCCCTTTCCAAAGCGGCCGCTAAGGTGGCTTTCATACTTTCGAGGTGGTAGCTCTTTATACCGGAGTGGTAGCTTTCACTTCTCCTATGAGATAGATCTTTCTCTCATTAGGGCATAGCTAATATCCGACTTATGAGAGTAGCTTCATACTACATAGGTGGTAGCTCTTTCCACCCAACAAGCAATAATAAAACTATTTTGTTCTTTCTTTTCATTTTCCATTTTTTTTTAAGAATTTAGCACAAGAAAATAAACCTAACTAGTCTCTTTAACATCGAACATGAGTTTCCAATAGAGTTCAAAGAGTGAGTAGTGCACTAAGTATTAATTGGGCAAAAATTTCCTAGAAATTCAAGCAAGAACTAGAGCATGAAAACATTCAATGTTAGAAATTCTCCTAAACTCAAGAATACAATCATTGCAACTAAGGTGAACCGCCATTGGCTATGTGAGCATATATCAATCAAGAACAATAGAAAAGATGTGTGCACTATGAAACTCCCTCCCACACTTAAGTTGTACATTGTCCCCAATGTACACATTCAAGCTCACTCAAAATATAAATTATTCAAAAGCAAATGTGGGAGAAGCAATCAAAACAATACTCCCCTGACTCCTAGTGTGACGTTTGATGAAGCTAGTTCGTTGGGATGAGGGTTCCAACGGGTTGTGAAGCTTACACGGCCAAGTACCTCAGTACCTTGGCCGTGCCCATGACTAAGTCTCAATTCCCAAGAAGACAAGACCATCTGCACGCATACACGAGGGGGTTCAGTGAAGCTTAATAAAGACAAAATAAATCGAGTGTATATAAAGGATAAAGTAATGAATACAACTCGATGATGCAAAATGAAAATAAACTCAGAAGGGAAATCCTTTCTGAGTGAAAAAAGTCTAAAAACAAGAAAAATAAAATAAAATGCAAGAAAGCAAAGGAAAAAATCAAGTGTCAGTGTCGCTCTCAGGCTCCTGTGCTGCTGCTGCTGCTGGTGAAGCACATAGTGGGTCTACCGGTGCCGGGGTAGAGGATGGAGGTGCTAGAGGAACTGAGGGGGCCAGAGGAGTCCTCGGCAGCAATACAAATGATGAGGCGATGTCTCGCTCTAAAATCTGCTATAACATGTCGAAACACACCATGAACTCTGTGTACTGAGTGGCCTGCATAGCCCTAATCTTAGCAACCTCAGCTCGGACTACTCCTATAGCATTCTCGAGCCTCTCAAAGTGATCATTGGCTCGAGATGGTGAAAACATACGCACTAGGGGTGGCTCTTCTGCCACTAGAGGTGCCTCGGTCTCCATCGTTGCTGGCTGAGGCTCGGGAGTGGGCTGAGATGCTCCGGCTTCATCACCCTCATCCTCGGTTATCACCGGAGCTGGTAGTAATAAAACAAAAATCCCTGTCCGAACCCTGCGGACCATGCCCATCATCCGCATCGTCTCTAGACTCAGGGGAGCAGGTACACTCATCTTCTTGGCCCTGCGAATCGAATCCAAGAGACCCTTGCCTAACACTAATCTCGTAATGTAGGGGCCCGAGAAGATCGCTACCAGTCTAGCATAGTGTCCTTCATGTCTGATGTACTCTGCCAGGATGTGCACTAAATGAATCGGTACACGCTGTACCATTGAGTACAAGTACAGTAGCTCCTGACTGTTCAGGACACCAGTGCTATCACCACGACCATTCACCGACCTACACATAATGGCATGCAAGTATCTATATACAGGTCGAGAAAGATACGTGGCCTTGGACACCCCTCGCTCGTACTGACCTTGACCACATAACATTCTGTAAGCTCTCTGCGGGGTCAAGGTTCTAAGGTAATCAGTCGGTAACTGTGCGTACTCCTCTGTATCTATGAATGCCTCCTCATAAAAGCCAAGTAGTACTGAAAACTGCGTGATGCTCAAGCTATGCTGGTGTCCAAATAATCTGAACTGAATGGTGTCCAAATGCACGCCCGTGTGGATCCACGGGGCATGAGAACCACACGGCCACGCTTCAAAAATCCAACAATACAACTCAACAATGCTTCTAACTTGGTTCTAGACATAAATCATCATTCTAATTGAAGAAACGAACCATTTACAACCATATTAATCGATGGAAACATTGAATTAGCGAAAATCATGAGAAATGGGGCTTACCGACGAGATGAGAAGAAAAAGTGAAGAATCGGCCGGAAAACCTCGCTAAAATTCTCCCAAATTGGCGCTATGTAACCGAAGAGTGATGTCAAAGTGTTTTCAGACGAATAGAAGTTGTGAAGGGGGAGAGAAACTGTTCTTCTTTTAAAGAGAACTCTCGACCCTTGGCGTTCTGTGTAATCACACGGGCATGCGTTAATTATCCACACCCGTGCATCCTCACTCCAAAAACACTACAGGGGCGTGCACATGCCCCTGTCTCCTTTGACTCTGACTGCTCTCGCATGGGCCTGTGGAAAACATCCACGCCCGTGCTCCCGAATCACAAGGGCAGCCGCACGCCCCTGTGTCTTCTCTGGATATCCGAGAAAAATACTAAGTGTTACACACGCCCGTGCAAATATTCCACACGGTCGTGGACATTCACATGTCCAATGCATAGGGGCAACCACACGCTCCTGTGTCTTTTCGGGATGGAGAGAACTCCTCTGCAGAGATTCGCACGGGCGTGTGGAAATTACCCACGCCCGTGCATGGTTCACAAGGTTACCCACAGGGGCGAGTCCACGCCCCTGTGTGCTCTCGGGAAAAATCTGCCCAACTCTGCAGGAATTCACACGCCTGTGAGGAAATTACCCACGGGCGTGCAACATTCGCATAGTCGATCACAGGGGCAGCCGCACGCCCCTGTGCCTTCTCTGGATGGGCTCGCAAAATACGCCCACGGGCGTGTGGAAATCCCATACGCCCGTATGTTTTCTCTGGATGACTTAGAAAAATCTGCAGGCTCTACAGAATATTTCTGAACATGTTTGCACACTCAGAGCCTGCCCTATTATGCAAATTTTACCAGTGAAAAACACAAAATAGAACCCCAAACGACCAAGCTTTTGCAAATTCCTCAAAAAGCACACGATGACTTTAAAACCTATAATAAAATTGCAGCACAAGCATCTAAAAATCCAGACATCAACACATAACGATTTATTCATGCAAACGAGCTAAACTAAAAGATAAGAAAATAGTAAACACTTGGGTTGCCTCCCAAGAAGCGCTTCCAAAGGTAAAAGTAAAAGTAAGCAATCTATAGAAAACCACCTCGATTGTCATGACAATGGTCTTGTGGAGAAGCCTCGACTCTTCCAAAGGTCCCTTTGTCTGGCCTAGGATACACCTCACCGGATCGATGCCGACAAAAGCTCTCCCACTAACCTTCTTCCAAGTGGAGTGCGATGTCGAAGCCGTAGAACCTCTACAAATCCCTTACCAATACCTTTCTAAACCATAGCCGCCGCCCTCTCTCAAGTTGGGGGAAAGATGGATTAAAAAATTCTAAAATCGGGGCTGAAATCGGCCTTAAATAAGGCTAGAATCGGGCATCCACATGCCCATGTGGATTCTCCATACGGGCCTATGGAAATTCCAGACGGGCGTGGATAATGTCCACATGCCCGTGTGGATTCTCTGAACTTTACTTTTTTGGCCGGCTGTGAACAGAACCTGCTATAGTAACGGCCCAAAACACTCTCGAATCCATGTTTTCATCGAGGTAATGTAAATGGGAACATGTTTACATCATAGATCGCCTTGCTTTTTTAATAAATGGCTTCATTGGTGAAGATCTTTCCATCAATGCACAAGCCAAGATACTCGAATGTGACTGCCTTTGTGCCCCTCCAAATCATTGTGCTAACTTGAATACAAGGAGCTTTGCACACATTCTTGCATCTGGAACCCAACTTATGACTTCGCGTTTGAACCTTCTCAACATTTCCTCCAAATAGTGCGTTCACAACCTATATTGGCTTCTTTCTTTAACATTCGGCTTCACAACCCTATATGTATGAAAGTAACATAAATGCACACATATTAGCGCTAAAACATGATAAAAGTAATGCTCATCATAAGGAAAGAATACTTCACATTCTTATCACACAAGCACTTATCAAGAACATCTACATCCTCATTGACATCCAACACTATAAAGTCTATAGGAAATATGTACTTTTCAACCTTCACAAGCACGTCTTCAATCATACCCCTTGGATGTCTCATCGTTCTGGCCGCCAATTGTAATGTCATGCTAGTGGGCCTAGGCTATCCCAAGCCTATCTTTTGAAAGAAAGAGTATGGCATGACGTTGATACTAGTGCCTGAATCTGCCAATGCCATCTCTTCACCCAAGTTACCAATGTTGTACGGGATGATGAAGCTTCCGTGGTCATTCTTCTTGTTTGGCATGTTCTGTTGCAGCACCGCCGAACAAGAGGCATCTAAGATCACCGATGCACTCTCTTTTCAACTTCCTCTTGTTGGTCAAAAGATCCTTCAAAAACTTTATATATTACGGTATTTAAGATAACGCCTCCACAAAAGGAATGTTAATGTGCAATTACTTGAATAGACCCAAGAACAACTTGTATTGCTCATGGTTTTGGTCATTCTCAAATGTTGAAGGGTAAAGGATTCTTGGCTTGTAAGGTGTGGGTGCCACGTATTTTTCCTTGTTGGCTCTCTCCTCAACCTCCACGACCTCAGGTGTATCAACATTAGTCTTCTCACTCGGAAGCCTACCCTCAACCTCATGACCACTTCTCAAAGTGATCACCTTCACATGTTCTCTCGGGTTAGTCTTGGTGTTTCTAGGCAAGCTACCTTATGGTCTCTCCAATAGAGACTTCGCTATTTATCCCACTTGATTCTCTAGATTATGCAATGAAGCAGTGTTGTTGTGAAGTGTAGCTTTGACAGACTTAAACCATGTATCGGATAATTGAACAAATCTAGTCAAAGTTTTCTCTAGATCAGTCATCCCGGTCTCCAAGCCTGTAACTCGATTCTCCATGTTCGGGGCTTATTGTTGTTGAAATCTCAGTAATGCCATGGCCTTTTGCTGCCCTTGGTTACTCCATGAAAAATTGGGGTGGTTTCTCCATCCCTTGGTTGTAGGTGCTGCTATAAGGATTTCCTTGTACTCTTCCCGAATTGCCCACAAAATCTACTTGTTCAGTTGGGGCTGAAGTAGCAATCGAGATAGGACAATCAGACGGCATATGTGAACCTCCACAACCATCACAACTTGTCATATCGGCTACCCTCGATGAAGTCAATGTATCCAATTTCTTGCTCAATACCTCTACTTGGGCTGCCAAAGATGTAACAGCATAAACTTTATGGAGTCCGACCACTTTCTTCTTTTCTCTTGCATTCCGTTGGTAGCTATTCATGGCCGTTTCTTCTACCCATTGTTGGGCTTCTTCGGGGGTCTTGTTCTCCATTGTACCTCTTGAAGCGATATAAGAAGTCATCTTGTACTTGGATTTAACCCATTGTAAAAGTATGAATGATCATCCATTTGGGGAACCCATGTTGTGGACACTTTCACAAGAGGTCCTTGAATCACTCCCAAGTCTTTAACAAGGATTCAAGCTCCATCTAAACAAATCAAGATATCTCATTGTGAAGCTTTATCGACTTTCTCAGAGGGAAGTACCTTGCAAGGAAGGCTTCGACCAATTCGTTCCACATTGTGATTGAAGCTCTTGGCAATGAATGGAGCCACTGTTTGGCTCTTCCTTTTAGAGAAAATGGGAAAGCCCTCAATCTTATAGCATCATCCGTAACACAGTTGTTCTTTAGCATGTTACACATCTCCAAGAAGTTTTTAATGTGATTGTTAGGATCCTCATTGGCTAAACCATTGAACTGCGCTGACTGGTGTATTATTTGGATGAATGCTAGCTTTAGCTCAAAATTTGGAGCTATAATCGGGGGCCTCACGATACTCGACTGCGGGCTCATAACTGCGTGTTTGGTATTTCGGAAAGTGTTCTCTGTTGTTTATTCTGCTCTGCCATATTTTTTGACCCTTCACTTTCTACTTCAGTTCGAATTGATGGTTCTTTTGCAAGTTCTTTACCCCTTCTTCTGGGTATACGTTCAAGTTCAGGATCACCTCCAACCAATATCGAAGGGTTTCCTTTGGTCATAACCTGGAGTTGCACCAAAAGAAGGAAAACAAATCAGAATGATGATAGAATAAGAAAAGGTGAAATAGAATGAAAGGTAAATAGCTAAAATAGAAAAGTGAAAAGTGTTTCCAAAATGCATATTCCCCTAGCAACTTTGCCAAAAACATGACAACGCTCCCTTGCGGGTGACCCGCAAGTGCACAGATTTGTCGAAGTAATAAATCCCAGGCGAGTGGATATCATATCCACAGGGAATAGTGAGTAGAAACACAACAATTGCTATCTAACTATGATGAAAATGAATCAATGGTAGTGTGAATCAAATCGTTATGGAAAGAACTAAAAGAAATAAGAAAGAGAGGCATGATAAAGTGAGAGAAAAAGGCAATCGATAGGAAGTGGGGCACTCGAACATTGGTCCCCCTAAGGTTATTGCTTCAAGTGCAAGACCAATTATTATGTCTCCTAACTGATGCTTAATGAGTCATGGAAATACTAAAATACATGATCCCAAACCTAAGGTCAACCGTGAGTAACTCTACACTATACCGCGTCGCAAAAATCGCTCAGTCTCAATACCTCACACTGTGTACAATTGCAAGGAGCTCTAGGGATTCCAAGTGACAAACTCTATTCCTATATATAGATCTAACCCTTTGGTCAGAGTGAAGGACCCCTAGTCACAATTAATCTCCAGATAATAAGGATTACTTCAACGCTTCACTCTATTGCTCATGCAACTAAGCCACATCGGAGTTCCTTTCTTACCACTTCACTCTATTGTGACCGCAAAGAACTTTAGAAAAATAGAGGTAGGATAAATCACACCGGAGGGGAAAGGAGACGCTCAGCTACCTCTCGACTCATCCTCTCAACCCTCTCCAATCTAGCATTGTCTAACCCTCATGGTGTGTCACTCATCCACATGGGCTACCAAGATGGCCTCTCAATCCTAGTGTCACTCTAAGGGAGAAATCATTCAACAAGCATTCAAGATTGGAACTTAATTAAAGACGTCAATTAAGGAAAGCATAATAAAAAGTCAATAAAATAATAGCATCCTAGGGTTTACTAGTCTAAGCACCCACTAGGGGGTTTAGCTCTCCATGGTGCAAGATACAATCAATAATGAAATCAAAAGTAAAACCATGTAATCCATAGGAAAACCCCCTCGGTATTCATGTCAATGATCTTGTGGAGTAGCCTCGTCCTCTCCAAAAGTCTCCTTGTCAAGCCTAAGGCACACCTTCTCAGATCGGTGCCGATGAAAGCTCCCCCAATAATACATTCACAATCTTCTTTGGCATCTTTCTTCTCTATTTGGCTCCACAACCCTATATGAGCAAAAGAACACAAAAACACATGCATTAGCGATAAAATCCGATAAAAGTAATGCTCATCGTAAGAAAAGAATACTTCGTATTCTTAGTACATAAACACTTATCAAGGAGCCACCCAAACCTTTCTTGGAGTAATCAAGGATAACAGAAGGCTATCGCACAACTGGGTTTCGAATAACAACAATAAGCCCCGAGCATGGAGAATCAAGTTTCAATGTTGGAGATCCGGATAACCAACTTATAGAAGTGTTTGACCAAGTTCACTCAATTATCGGATACGAGATTTCAATAGGTTGAAGCCACACTTTGTAACCACACCGCATCATTGCAAAAGTTAGAGAATCAAGTGGGCCAAATTGCAAAGTCACTTTTGGAAAAACCTTGAGGAAGTTTGCCCAGCAACACGGAGAACAATCCAAGAGAACATGTGAAGGTTATCACTTTGAGAAGTGGTCGTGAAGTTGAGGGTAGCCTCGCAAGTGAGAAAACAACGGTTGAGTCACCCAAGGTCATGGAGGTTGAGGAGAGAGCTAAAAAGAAGGAGGTGTCACCCCCACCTTACAAGACAAGAATCCCTTATCCTTCAAGATTGAAGAACGACCAAAATGATGAGCAATACAAGAAGTTCTTGGGTCTATTCAAGTAGTTGCACATCAACATCCCATTTGTGGAGGCATTGTCTCAAATACCTCGATACGCAAAGTTTCTCAAGGACCTCTTGACCAACAAGATGAAGTTGGAGGAGAGTGCATCTATGATACTAGATGCTTCATGCTCGGTGGTGTTGCAAAAGAATATGGAGAACAAGAAGAATGACCACGGAAGCTTTATCATTGAATGTAATATTGGTAACTTGGGTGAAGTGAAGGCCTTGGTGAATTTAAGTGCTAGCATCATCGTCATGCCTTATACATTCTTTCAAAAGTTAGGCATGGGAGAGCCTAGGCCCACTTGGATAACACTTCAACTTACTGATCAAACAGTTAGACATCTGAGGGCCATCATTGAAGATGTATGATAAGTGCTTGTGTATTAGTAATATGAAGTATTCTTTTCTTATGATGAGCATTACTTTTATCAGATTTTAGCATTAATATATGCGTATTTGTGTTACTTGTGTGCATGTTGGATTGTGGATCCAAATGTAGAGGAAGGAAGCCAAGGTAGATTGTAATTGCACTTTGTTGATGAAATCTTGGACTGAACAAACATGAAGACAAAAGTTGTGTTTGAAGATACATGAATGTGTGCCAACTTCCATGCGCCCAACCAATTACATGGTTTAGAGGGGCACAAAGGCAACCACATTTGCGTATTCCGACTTGTGTGATGTTAGAAAGATCTTCGTCAATGTTATCCCTTATTGAAGAGGCGATGCGATCTACGGCATAGAAGTGTGCCCGTTTATGTTGCCTCGATGAAAAGTGTAGATTCGGGAGTGTTTTTTTGGTGGAGTACTGTAGCAAGTACTGTAGCAAATAAATGTAGCAATTTATTGTAGATGTTACTATTCACAGGTGGCTGAAAAACCAAGTTCCACAGATTCACACGGCCGTGTGGAAATTCCACACTCCCGTGTGATCCAAAAGATGAAACGAGGAAGGAGACGTCACAAAAAGTACCCCAAGGCTAATGGGGATGTGCATTCATGGAGTAAAGGTGACGAAGTCGTGTCTGGTAACAAGCTTGATAACTCTCCTTCTACCTTAAAACAATTATGTTCATCAAGATTTTAGGTTGAAGCTAAGAGGGCAACCTTCATTTATAAACCTCGTAAGGTAAGGACAGGTACTTCAACCTTAGTAACATTAAACAAGTGCTTCTTGGTAGGCAACCCAAGTCTTTACTATTTTTCTAGTTCTTAGTTTTAGTTTTGCATGAATAAGAGCTTGAGTGTTGGTGTCTTGACTTTTACATGCTATTGCTGCATTTTTTCTTATGGATTGTTGGTGTTTTAGTTTGCTTAATTATGATTGGTGAAGTTTCTTGGTCGTTTGAGCATGTTCCCATGATACTCTGAATTGTTTTTCAATGTATAGGCATCCTCTGTATGTGGAAAAGTGTTGCAAAAATTTTTCTGCAGAGACTGTATTTCTTCTAAGTCATCCAGAGAAGACACAAGGTCATGTTGAATTTCCACATGTGCGTGTGTTTCCGTTCAGAGCTCAACTACTCCATCCCAAGAAGACAAAAGGGTGTGTGAATGCCCTTGTGAGTGACCTTGCCTATCTCTATAGAGTGTTTACTCTCCATCCCAAGAAGACACAGGGGCATGTGAATGCCTCTGTGAAGGACCCTAAGAATGGCACACGGGCATGGGTAATTTCCACACACCTGTGTGAAACTCTGTATAGACTTATCCTCCATCCCTAGAGCACACAAGGGCGTGTGAGTGCCCCTGTGAGTACCCCTGTGAGCAACCAAACGGAAGTATAGAATTTGCACAAGGGCGTGTGGAAAACTTAGTTATTTTCTTGGGAGGACAGAGAAACCACAGGGTCATGTGGGTACCCCTATGGGTGGGGCACATGGGTTGTCGGGAATTTCCACACACCCATGTGGATGCATTTAGATGCAGTCAGAGCTATCCCAAGAGCAAACTGGGGCATGTGTCTACCCCTATGGCCGACCCTGTGGGAGTCACACGGGCATGGGTAATTTTTCACACTCCAGTGTGGATGCCCAAAAAGCCAAGAAGCACGACTTTTCTTTAAAACCCACTTGCGCCCCTTTATTCTATAACTCCCAAACACTCAAAAGTCGCCTCTCTTCACTTCCCCGACCCCTTCCCATCTATTTATATAGTTCTTGGGTTGTTTTCTGGCCGCATTCAAAGTTTTTATTCTCATTTCATCAGTACGCTTCCCTTTTCTCTTTTCTTCGCCTAATCTTGATTTTGTTTGCTTATTATGTCGGTTTTGAATCGATTTCGTATATAAGTGGTTGGTGGATTCTTTTAGAACTATTTTAGAATAAATTTATGTTGTATTTGGAGGATTTTTTTGCATTGAGGACGTGCGGGTTTCATGCCCCGAAGATCCACATGGGCGTGTGAAATTTTCACATAACCGGGTGGATTCCTACATATTGAGTTTCTAAAGTTTAATTTGATCATTTTCTTTTTGATTCTTGCAAGTATGGCTCTCAGGTCTAAGAAAGCGGCCAGCAAGGTTCCTCGAGAGCCCTCGACTGAGCACATGGAGTTTGCCATCCCCGAGCATTAGGTCCATTTTGAGCAATTATCGAACATCCATGATGTCTTCTACCATATCTTAAAAACTGCTAGCATACACCTTTGAAATGTAGTTGGAGCATTGCATATACCAAATGGCATGCGACGGTAAGCAAATGTGCCATATGGTTAAGTGAAGGTAGTCTTCTCTTAACCTCTGGGGCAATAGGAATATGAAAATACCCGGAGAGGCCAGCCAAGAAACAGTAATATGAGTGCCTTGCGAGTAGTTCACGCATCTAATCAATGAAAGGTAAGGGGAAGTGATCTTTCCTTGTGGCATCGTTAAGATTCCTGTAGTATATATAAACCCTCCATCCTTTGACTGTTCTATTTGGAATAAGCTCATTCTTCTTCTTGGTGATGAATGTCATTCCTTCCCTTTTTGGCACCAGTTATACAAGGCTTATCCATGCACTGTCGGAGATAGGGTAGATTATACTTGTGTCAGGTAGCTTTATAACTTCATTTCTCACTATCTCTTTCATGTTAGGGTTAAGTCTTCTTTGGGGTATCACCGTGGGTTTGTGGCTGTCCCCCATGAGAATCTTGTCAGTACAAAAAGATGGACTGATCCCTTTGATATCCGCGATTTTCCAAGCAATTGCTCTCTAGTGCCCTTTTAATACAGTGAGAAGCTTGTCCTTAATTTCAATTGTCAAATCAGATGCTATAATGACTGGGAGCTTGGACCCATCGCCCAAAAAGGCATATTCTAAATGCTCAGAAAATGGTTTTAACTCTAGTTCAAGCGGTTCTTCAATTGATGATTTCAATCTCCCATAATTCCCGAGGTTATATTTCTTGATTTTCTCATCCTCTGCTTTTGATGAACTATCATTGTTTGAGCACTCTTCCATCACCTGATTCTCAGCCTTAATAAAATATAAGTTGCTTCCTTGCAAATGATCCATCCCCCTTGAACCTTGTGCCATTGTTTGATTAGTCCCTTCTTCGACCAAAGACATTGACTCTGAGGGTCTGGTTGAACTGTCTCTTAATTATTCATTGATGGGGTCAAGTTGGCAACTGGGGGGGAAAGAATAACCTACAGGGTTTACTCTTTATGATTTCATATATTGATCAAGAATGGACTGAGCATTATGATCTGCTAGGGACTAGATTGGTTGAATCCTCGATATTCTTGCCTCTTCCATTGATCTTCAAAAAGGTTTGGATCTCCAGACACACTCCTAGTGCTTGAGTAGTGCGGATATGGACCCTGGGAATAGTTATAGTTAACCCAATCATAAGTTGTATACATGATTAAATAACTAAAGTGAATTATTTACAAAACAAAGAAATTAGGAGGGAAACAAGACAAGAAAAAACTGAAAGAAGAGATGGTGAGATGTATACAAGAATGGTAAACACAAAACAAAACAATTGTCAAATCAACATGCTCTATATTTTCTGAGTATTACTCATGGGTCCCCGGTAACGGCACCAAAAACTTGATGCGCTTGTGCAATCCTTGCAAGTATAACTGTCGTCAAGTAATATCTCTCACGTGAACACGCGAGGGTTGTATTCCGAAGGGCTCAAGAAGCTACTCTTACTTCCTTTTTGCAATGTTGTTTAACCAACAAGTTCGAATGTGATAAAGAAGAAACATGAAAATAAAGTAAATGTAAATAAAATGCTAGCAATGAAGGCAAGATATAGGGATAATCAAGGAAAGAAAGTGGTCACGGATGAGGATCCCCACAGGGGCTAATAAAGTGTGCAGGATGATGGAACTAACATGCAATTGGCTAGTTGGACCGAGAAAGCTCCTGATTAGGTCAACTTGATGATCATAGTAATTAACCCTTAATTCCGTATGAGTATTAGAAACATAATCTCTTTCGCCCAAATCCTCCTATGATTGCGATGGGAATGGTGGTTTTCTAGTGTTAGGGTTAGAATAGAAGCTAGTAATTAACCCTAGAATTGGAGGGGTATAAATACTCAATGGTCACAATGTACTTATATGTATATCCCTTCTAAGCTTGGTGAGTCTAACACTAGAGCAATGGTCATGAAACCTAGCATTACCTAAAAATTGATACATAGAGTTCTCATGCATACCAAGGTATTCAAATACACCAAACGTGGATCACAACAAGCCAAAATGCAATAAATAGAACTAAACAAAACATAGGAAACACTCCCTTCAAAGAATAAAAGCCGGAGAAGCTTCCAAAGATGCCACTCAGAGGTGTGGCTTCCCTTGTCTTCAACTTCCACTAAACAAGCCCTAAGTGCAATGAGGCACTGAATTCATAGCTTGCTTTCAAGCCACAACAAGAGCACATGAAGACCGATGCACCACCCCCAACAAAGGATCCACCTCTAGTACGCATCTTCTCTCCTTCTTGAGCCCATGATTGGTTTGAGAGGCTCGAGAGTGCTGTGGAGGTGTTACAGTCTGATTAAGCCGAGGTTCGCACTATACAGGCGACGAACCACACAGAGGTGATGGCGTGTCTTGACACCTTACAGCAGTTACTTGAGTGAGAGGAGGCCTCTCTCTTTGTGATACATCCTCGCACCGTACCACATCACTAGCACCTCCACCATGACCACTAGCAACACCAAAACTAGCATCTTCTTCACCAGCAGTAGTAGCAAAGATTGCAGCACTAGACACCGATTCTTGAGGCATCTTTACTTTACTTGTTTTTATGTTCCGTATTTTATTTCTGCATCTTATTTTGGACTTGTATTACTTAGAAAGGATCTTCCTTTTGAGTTTAACTTTTATTTTAAGTTGTCTCGAGTTGTATTTCATTTCTATAACTTTATAGAGTTGATTTTATTTTATTTTTGTTGAGCTTCACTGAACCCCTTGTATATGCGTGCAGATGGTCTTCTGAGTCTGGGATTTGAGGAATAGTCATTGGCATGGTCAATGTGGTATTCAGATGCCCGTGTGTGCTACACAACCAGTTGGAACTCAACTCTCGATGAAATTAGCTACATCAAACTGACCATTAGGAGTTTAGCGGAGTATTGTTTCAATTGCCCTTCTCTAGACATATGTGTCGATTGCATTTATACTTTCTTGTCCTTGCATGCGTACATTGGGGGGTGGGGGGGGGGAGTTCACATTACACATGTTCTATACTTATGCCTTTCATTGTTCTTGCTTATTTAGCCAATGATGGTTTACCTTAGTAACAACGGTTGAATTCTTCAGTTTTAGGAGAATTTTTAACATTGAACACTATCATGCTCTAGTTTTACTTGAATTTTTAGGAAATTTTACCCGATTGGCACTTGTTGCACTAGTCACTCATTAAACCTTGTAGAAACTCAAGTTCATTGTTAAAGGGGTTGTTTTAGTTTGGTTCTTGTTTTTTATGTCTTTGAAAAAAAGAGAGTTATGTTTGTTTTGGTTGTGCATTAAGGGTGGAAAGAGCTACCACCTATGAAGTATGAAGCTACTCTCATAAGTCAGATACTAGTTATGCCCTAATGAAAAAAAATATCTAATGGGATGAGTAAAAAGCTACTACCCCGGTAGAAAGAACTACCACCTCGAAAGTGTGAAAGCTACCTTAGAGGCAACTTAGGAAAGGGCTACCTTAGAGGATGTGAGAAGCTACTATCTTTTCTTTGTGTATATAAATAAGTCTCTCTTAATTAGAGCTTTGAGGAGTACATGCTAGGGTTGACTTGATTGAGTTCATACACACTGCACAATATCGGGTTTTTGTCCTTCTTGATTCTAGTGTTTAGATAGAACATTGACTTCTATTATTGGTGTTCGAATTTTTCCTCGTACAATGCTTCCTTTGCATGCTTTTGGTGAATCTAAGGCCAAGCACTTTTAATTTTCCTTCTTATATGCTTAAATGTTTTCTTTTAGTTTAAGGACAACAAAAGTTTAAGTGTGGGGAACTTTGATAAGTGGTTGTGTATAAGTAATACAAAGCATTCTTTTCTTACATTGAGCATCACTTTTATCAGACTTTAGCGGTTATGCATGTGTATTTGTGTTATTTTCTGCATTTAGGGTTATGGAGATAATTTTGGAAAAAAAAAAGCAAAAGTAGATCATAGATGTGATTGTTGATGAAGTTCTTGGATTGAACAAAGGTGAAGACACAAGTCGTCCTTAAAGGCATGCAAGTGTGTGCCAACCTCCATTGTGCTCAAGTGAATATACAAAGTTGATGGGCACAATGGCAGTCACATTCATGTGTTCTTACTTGTGTAATATTATCAAGAGCTTCATCAATGTGTTTTTATTGAAGATGTGGCACAATCTACCGCATGAATGTGTGCCATTCATGTGGTATCAATGAAATGAGTGGAATTGGGATAATTTTGGTGAAGTATCGTACCGGTTTACTGTAGTAAACCACTTCAAGAAATTATTGTAGTAGTTAGTGTTTACAGATCGTAGGAAACAAGTTCTGGAAATCCACAAGGCCGTGTGGAAATTCTACACGCCTGTGTGGATGCTCGATTCCAGGCCATATAAATACAGCATTTTGAGAGTTATTGAAGGATCTTTTTCCCATCTTTTGCCCATCTTTGGAGGTGCAGGTTGCTAGGATTCGGAGATGCTTTGCTTAGGTTTTTGGTGCAATTCTATGGCCTTCAACATCATGTTTCTTTAGAAAAAAGCTATTGGGGGGGCTTTCATCGGCATCGATTCGGGAAGGTGTGCCCTAGGATTACTAAGAGATCCTTTGGAGAAGACGAGGCAACACCACAAGACCATCAATAGGGATTGGAAGCGGGTTTTATCTATGGATTGCATGCATTTACTCTTTATTTCAAATTTTCTTGTGTATTGCTCCATGGAGAGCTAAATCCCTAGTGGGTTCTTGGACTTGTAAACCCTATGATGATTTTGTTTCATTGACTCTTATTATGTTTCTTTATTTGATGTTTTAATTGAGTTTCAACCTTGAATGCTTGTTGAATTGATTTTCCCTTAGAGTGACACTAGAGTTGAGAATCTATCCTTGTAATCCTTATGAATTAGTGACACTTCATTAGGGTTACATAAAGTAAGGTTGGAGAGGGTGGAGAGGGTGAGTCGAGAGATAGAGAAACATCCCCTTTTCCTTATGATGTGGTTTATCCTACCTCCATATTCCAAGAGTTCTTTGCAGTCATGATAGAGTGAAGTGCAAAGAGACAAATTCCACTAGGGCTTAGTTGCACAAGCAACAAAGTAAACTGTTGAAATAATCCTTAGTGTTGGGGCTTAATCGTGACTAGGGGTTTTTTACCTTGACGAAAGGGTTAGATCTATATTAGAGAATAGGGTTTATCACTTGGAGTCACTAGAGATTTAAGCAACCGTACACAGTGTGAGGCGTTGAGAGCATTTTTTTTCAGCCAGGGCATAGTGTAGGGTTAGTCATGGTTGACCTTAGGTTTGGGACCGTATGTATTTCGATTTCCATGACACCTTAAACATCATTTAGGAGGCATAATAATTAGTCTTGCAATCAAAACAATAGTCCTAAAATGAGCAATATCCGGGTACCCTATCTTTCTATCGATTACCTCTCCTTATCCTATTGCATTTCCTTTCTCTTTTCTTTATTTTATTTGCATTGATATTGTTCAGCCAAATCATAAATCAATTTACTTGATAGCTAAATAGCATCACTACGTGCTTTGTAACAACTATTCCTTGTGGATATCACTATCCATTCACTGGGATACTTTATTACTTTGATAACCTATGCACTTGTGTTACACACACGGAAGGGGTGTGTCAGTAATGAATGTAGCCACTCCTTTTGCACTCCCCTTTCAAGGAAAATGGGAAGGCCCTCATCTTAATAGCATTATCTGTTACTCCGTTAATCTTGAGCACGTCGCACACTTCCAAGAAATTTTTGATGTGGTTATTTGGATCCTAATCAGCCAAACCATTAAACTGTGCCGATTGTTAGAACATCTGGATGAAGCCTGGCTTAAGCTCAAAACTCTAAGCTGTAATTGGTGACCTCACAATGCTAGATTGCGTGCCAAGAACTGCTGGGTCTTGCATAATCTGAGAGTGTACCCTAATGCTCATGTTGTTCTGCCATATTATCAGACCCTTCAACTTCTATCTCAGCTTGATTTATCTGTTCTTGTACATGTTCTTTTCCCCGTATATGATTTCTTCTTTGAATTTCTGGATCACCTTCAACTAAAGTTGAAGGATTAACTCAGGTCATAACCTAAAGCTATAATCAAAGAAGGAAAAACAAATCAGAACAATGAAAGAATAACAAAGTATGAAATAGAACAAGTGATCAATAGCTAAAATAGCAAAGTGCAAATGCTTCTTAATTGCTTCCGCGCAAGTGTACGGAATCGCCAAGTAATACCCTGTGAGTGAAACAGGAGTCGTACTCCATGGGACCAAGGAAGTACTATTACGCACTCTTCAACTATTATCTAGCCTACAATCCTTAGCAAGAAGAACAAATAAAACAAAACAAACTAACCTAAGCTAATCCTATGGCCGGGTAACTAGCACACAGATGTAAACAAACAAGGGAGTATCAAGCATGAGAAGGGAGTGTTTGGACAAGGAATCCTCCTAGGATTGTCACTAAGTCCGAACTAGGTTGGTTTAAAAGATGCATTGATGATAGTTAAGACCTAGAGACTTCGTGAGTAGATTAGCCCCAATTTCTCCGTAACTAACCCCTGATCCCATACGAATACCAATTTAGAATCTCTTCTGGATCAACACACCTATGATCGCATTAAGTTCAATGAAATCTCTAATAGGAGTAAACCTACTCTTTCTCATCTTAAACCTAGCAATGGAGGGCTACGAACACCTGATCTCTCGACGTGTCGGCACAAGTATCCCCTTCCAATCTCTCGTAGATCTAGTACGCGTGAGTAGGTCACATCTACGCATACAACTCATAATAGAATTATGGATTTCTCCATAAATGTAATTCTAAGCATCAAAGCATGAAAGATTAAATCTCAAACAACCATCAAATTGAATGAAGAACAACATCTCAATTTCTTACACAAGAATACACACTAGAGTTCATCCAAATCCAAACACAACAATAAGTCAATCCCTCATGATAAGGGATACTTATACAACATATAAGGAATACAAAAACATAAACGAAGTAATGAAAAACCCCCTCTAGGTCACGATCCCCTTTAATGGATGAAGCTTCACAAGTTTGTCAATGATGGCCTAGATTTTCACACCAGCTCTTTCTCCTTTGCTCCTCTCCCTTCTTGGTAATGATGTGTGCTCGTTTCCCCCAAGAATCTCCGCCGAAAGATGGCCGAAAGGCCCCCAAAGAATTGTGACGGCGGTGACCCAAATGGCCAAGGAAAAGTACCCTCTTTCTGCCCTAGAACTCGGTATTTATACTCTCCAAAGAATACTGGCCATATGTGGGCTGTATAATTCTAAAAAAACCTACATTTGCACTTCATACAGGTGTGTATATAGGGTCCATATAGGGTGCATACGGCCTCCATACTGGGTTGTATGGGGGTCGCATGAAATTCTGGTCAGACAGCTTCAAACCATCCCTCTGCTACAGTGTTGCCACATTAACTCTGCTACAGTACTTTGGGACTGTTTTCTTCTCTATTCGCCTAAATGATATGATGCTGCCATGATTGTGTTCTCCATGGCTTCCATATGCCCTACATAGCAAATAGTGCATGATTAAGCACAAAACGGGCATCAAACCTCACAAAATACATGCAAAGTGCATAAGATACATATAGGAAAATACCTACATTTAGACACTTATCAAATATCCCCACACTTAAGCGTTGCTTGTCCCCATGCAAACAACTCATGAAAAAACAAAGAGACTGATAAGTGGCTAAACGCATTACCTCTGGCTCAAACAAGTATAAGAATCCAAAAGCAATGGACAATCATAAATAGATCTTGATTTATAGTCAATAAGCATAATAAAAATATACCCTGTCTCACCTCTAATATGTCTGTGCCATATATAGTCAATCCTATATCTCATTTGCCATGATATGGTCTAGCCTAAGGACTTCAATCAGTACAACTATAGATGCTAAATCACTCTACATAGAAAGAATACTAAGTCTTAAACTACTAAGTGCTACTTCAATGGCCAAATAAGATCTTTCTAAATCTTTAGCTTGAAACTGAATCCTCATTCTTCTCAAAACTTTTGGTAGGTACTCAAAAAGATCACTAGGGTTTTTTATGTTTATTTCATCATTCATTTCTTTTTATTTTTATTTTACTTTATTTTTGAGTTTGACTAACGTAGACTGCAACAAAATCATTTTGAAATCTTTCTGGAGGGTGCACATGCTGGTTAGGCACAAGAGCCGCCCAACTACTTGATTACGGTCTACATAGACACATTCATGCTTTAGTAGCAGAGGAAAACTGACATAGACTCATATATATATATATATATATTTACACACACATCCTAGATCACATCTTCAGAGTACTCTATATGCCACGAAACTAAGTATTAGCTCTACAAGACATAGAAGTTCTTAAGAAAACATTGAAGGATAGAACTTAGTGTTTTAAGGTCAAGTACTCAAAGTAGTGTGTTAAGCATACAAGAGAGTTAGAGTAGTCACATTGGCTATTCCCAGGGCAACGATAGAAAATTCAGTGCACAAGAAAATACAAAGGGTGAAACAGGATTCAATAAAGCATAAAAACAAGTAATTCACATCAATCATTAATCCAAGCTAAAAAGAATCTTTACAAGAACGAACACAGCCATCATAGGTAACAATAGCATGTAAACAATGGTCCTAATACATGAAATACACCCATCCCCACACTTAGTGTTGTACATTGCCCTCAATGTACACTAATCATGAAAAGCATGGTAGAATAAGCAATGAAAATAATATAGGAGGGTGAAAATGAACTTCCCCGGTTCATCTTGTGCTTGTCGTGAGGTATGACCCAACAAAAGGTGTGGTGAGCAGTACATGTCGGATCTGACCTCCATTCTAAGCTAGGAAAGCTCATCAAATTCCCTTAATGCCCCGCGAGGCAGAATGGGGACATTATCAATCCACAAAAATTTACAAAGAATAGATGGGGAGTAATCATGCAAAAACTAAAATAAAACACAATAAGAACACAAAACGTAGAAAATATAAAATAAAGTCAAAACAATAAAATGAAGTGTCTATGCTACTCTTTGTCCTTAGAGTTAGGTTTCTCATCACAAATTGACATCTTGCTCTATGGTATTCTCTTACAAAAATGTGGTCACCCGTGTGTTGTAAACATAACTCCATGGTTGTTGTCAATTTCTCCATGCCCAATATTCCTACAAACCATGAAAACCCAATCAATCATAGATGAATCCAATATGATTCAAAATGTAGTGTAAGAGATGAAAAAAACAATGAAAAATATGGTGCATGGTGACCATACGGCTGTATGGGGGACGTATGGGTACTGTTCACTTTGAAAAAACCTCCCAAAAAACATGAAAATTGAAAATTTTTTTACATAAATTGAAGGGAGACTTCATCCATAACAATCACACCACAAAAACCAAGCCAAATACTTGATAAAATCCACACATAAACTCCAAGAATGCAAGAAAAATAAAGAAGATAAAACTAGGGCATCAATGAGCTTAACGACAAAAACTTGAGAAAATTGCGTTAAACTTGAGATAAACCACTAGATCAAAGTCTCCAACGGATGAGGAGAAGCTTTAGGAGAAGAAATGAGAGGATTTGGCGAAGCAATATGTGAGAAAGAAGAGAAAAATTTGGTGGAAAAAGAGAGAAAAGAAGAGAATGGAAGAAAGAGAAGAGAGAGAAGAGAGAGGAGGGTTAAATGGGCAAGAACCGGGCCATGCGGCCCCCATACAGGCTGTATGGGGGCTACATGGCTTGAGAAGCCTTCTCGGGTGTTCTGGATGGCGTCCTAGATGGCCTCGTATGGGGGCCGTATGGGGGCCGTCTGGGGTGGCACCGAAGCTCAATTTGGCTCTGTGTTGGTCCCATATGTCCTCCATACGGGCTATGGATGGTCGTATGACTTTTAAATGCTCTCTAAACTCTGAAATCCTACTCTAAATAATGTCATAATGATATGGCAAGCTTGAAAACTTCTCCAAAAATGAATGAAGTGAATAAAACCACGATCTAGCGCATGAAATGACACCAAAACATGAGTTTCTCAAGAAGTTGTACAAATAAACAACAATAAAAATCGATGAGAGAAATTTGCAAAGAGTGTGAGCATGAACTTATTCAAAAACAAACAAGCCTAAGAAATATGAAAATAGAAATGAAGTAAGATCTAGAATACGAAAAATGAAAGAAAAACACCCCATTGCTTGGGTTGCCTCTCAAGAAGCGCTTGTTTAACGTCACGATCCTGATGTACCTTTTTCTTACCTAAGGAGGCTTGAAAATGGTGTGTTCATCCTGGGTAGAAGTTGCATAAGAACTACCAAGAAATATGAAACATACCTTCTGGGATGGTGTCAAATTGAAGGCCAAGCATGAGTTACCTTTTGGCCTCAATGGAAAGACGTTAAGTCGGGAATTGTGCAAGTTAAACTTGGGTGGATCCATAGATGGTTTGAACCTCCTCCCCACTTCTTCTTTGGTCGAGAGTTATTTAAGCTCAGCATGGATGGGTCATTGGACGGCCTCAACCTCCTATCAACATTTTCTTCCTTAACTCTTGGAAAGTTGGCTTGGATCATCCAAAAAAGTTTCTTGGGCTTCCAAGGGAACAAGTTTGGTCGAGAACTTGTCAAGCTTTTCATAGGTGGATCAATTAGTGGCTTTAACATCATATCCCTAATTTTTTTCTCAACCATGGTATGATGAACTTCAAGTGCCCATAGCATTTGCTTTGGCCACCAAGGAAAAAGTTTCGGTTGGGAATAGTCTAAGCCAAGCATTGGTGGGTGCAAGGATGAATTTGGTTTCCTCCCCACATATTCAAATACAATTCCCGGAAATTTGTCTCTGCACTTGAAAATGAGTGATTTCTTGATGGAATGGACGATATTAAGGAAAGTAGTGTCTTCAAATATGGTCGATGGAGTTTCTTCAACTTCCTTGAATTTTTCATTGTTCATGATCTCATCCTCCCCTTTGTCTTCTTTAATTTCAACTTGAGGTGGAACATCCATTATTTGCTCAAAAGGTATTGGTGCTACATCAATTACTTCTTCAGCCTCCAACACCTCAATGCCAACTTCCATCTCAATTTCACCTTTGTTCTCTACCTTTCTAATATCATTTCCTATATATGTCTTCAGTAGTTAGTGGCAACTCCGTCGATATATTAGAAGACTCTCCCATCTTGTTTTTCCACACTTTGAAGAGATTGTTGGGCATTAAAAATTGTGGCATTCAAGGCTTTAAGTTAAGCATCCGCATTCATCATGAATCTTGCAAACACATCTTATGTATTGAAACCCCATTGATTAAGTTGCTTACTATGGTCGACTGGAGGTTGGTAATGCCAAGGTTCTTGAAAGGAGGGTTCATGTAGCAATCCTTGATGAGGGTATTCCCATTGTTGAGTATGATGATGTGTTGAAGAACTTTGGAGCCCTCCCCAATGTGGATTGTAACCTTGGCTTTCTTTCATGGCAAGAAATTTTACCATCTTTTTGTGAAGTGCAAATAATTTGGTGGTCAACAATTTTTATTGAAAATCCATGGCCCTGTGTCAACAAACAAAACTAAAATCAATAAACTAACAAAGAGAACAATAAAGAAGGAAAATAAATAGATATAGACAAAAGGGGTAAAACAAACATAGAAAGACAAATATTTATAAAAGGATAGAAAAATGGCTAGAGAAATAGACTACAAGCTTTCCTAATATTCCTTCAGTACTCCCCGGCAACGGCGAAAAAAACTTGATTGCTTTCCCTCAAGTGTACGGGCACGCCAAGTAATACCCTCTGAGTGACACAGGGGTCATATTCCACTGGGCCAAGGAAGTACTATTACTCACTCTTCAACTATTATCTAGCCTACAATCCTTAGTAAGAAGAACAAATAAAACAAAATAAACTAACCTAAGCTAATCCTATGGTCGGGTAACTAGCACACAGATGGAAACAAACAAGGGAGTATTAAGCATGAGAAGGGAGTGTTTAGACAAATAATCCTCCTAGGGTTGTCATTAAGGTCCAAACTTGGATGGTTTAAAGATTCATTGATGATAGTTAAGACCTAGAGATTTCGTGAGTAGATTAGCCCCAATCTCTTGGTAACTAACCCCTGATCCCATACGAATGCCAATCAGAATCTCTTCCGGATCAACACACCTATGATCGCATTAAGTTCAAGGAAATCTCTAATAGGAGTAAACCTACTCTCTTCTTCGTCTTAAACCTAGCAATGGAGGGCTATAAACACCTGATCTCTCGGCCTGTCGGTACAAGTATCTCCTTTCAATCTCTCGTAGATCTAGTACGCATGAGTAGGTCACATCTATGCATACAACTCATGATAGAATTATTGATTTCTCCATAAATGTAGTTCTAAGTATCAAAGCATGAAAGATTGAATCTCAAACAACCATCAAATTAAATGAAGAACAACATCTCATGTTCTTACACAAGAATACACCCTAGGGTTCATCCAAATACAAACACAATAATAAGTTAATCCCTCATGATAAGGGACACTTATACAACATATAAGGAAGAAAAAAACATAAAAGAAGTAAGGAAAACACCCTCTAGGTTGTGATGACCTTTAATGGATGAAGCTTCACAAGTTTGTCAATGATGGCCTAGATCTTCACTCCAACTCCATCTCCTTCGCTCCACTCCCTCTTGGTGATGATATGTGCTCGTTTTTCCCAAGAATTTCCGCCAAAAGATGGCCGAAAGGCCCCAAAAAAGTTTGGTGGTGGCGGCCCAAACGGCCAAGGAAAAGTCACCTCTTTCTGCCATAGGACTCAGTATGGGGGCCGTATAACTCTCAAAAAATCTAGATTTGCGCTTCGTACGGGGTGCATACAGGGTCCATACAAGGTTCATATGGCCTCCATACTGGGTAGTATGGGAGCCGCATGAAATTCTGGTAGACAGTCTCAAACCGTCCAGCTGCTAAAGTGTTGCCACAGTACCTTTGTTACAATAACTCTGCTACAGTACTTTGTGACTGTTTTCTTCTCTTTTCGCCTAAATGATATCATCGTGTTCTCCATGGCTTCCTTGTGCCGTGCAAAGCAAATAGTACACTATTAAGCACAAAACGGCCATCAAACCACATAAAATGCATGCAAAGTGCATAAGATACATATTGGAAAATACCTACATGTAGACACTTATCACTTCCAAAATGCCTATTCCCTTGCAATGTCACCAAAAACATGACACACCCATTGTGTGTGTGTATCGCAAGTGCACGGGTTGTGGAAGCAATAAAGTACGCTGGTAAGTGATAGTCATATCCATAGGGAATAGTGCTCAGAAATGCAAGTATTGCTATCTCACTATAGTGGAAACCAAGTTCAGATTTGAGTGATTAATATCGATTCAAATGAAAATAAAAAAAAAAGAGAAAAGAGACGCAAAAGAAATAAGGAGAGGTAATCGATAGAAAGATGAGGTACTCAGATATTGCTCATCCTAGGACAATTGTTTCAAGTGCAAGACTAATCATTATGCCTCCTAACTGATGTTTAATGAGTCGTTGAAATCCAGATACACATGGTTCGAAACCTAAGGTAACTTGTGACTAACTACCCCTGCAGAAAAGGATACTCTCGACGCCTCACACTGTGTAAGGTTGCTTAAATCTCTGGAAACTCCAAGTGATAAACCCTATTCCCTAATATAGATCTAACCCTTTGGTCAAGGCAAAAGATCCCTAGTCACAATTATGTCCCAGCACTAAGGATTACTTCAACACTTTACTCTGTTGCTTGCGTAACTAAGTCCTAATGGAGTTTGTCTCTTAGCACTTCACTCTATCATAACCGCAAAGAACTCTTGGAATATGGAGGTAGGATAAACCACATTGGAAGGGAAAGTGGATGTTCCGCTACCTCTCGACTCACCTTCTTGAACCTCTCCAACCTTGCTTTGTCTAATCCTAATGAAGTGTTACTCATTCATAAGGATTACCAATGTAGATTCTCAACCCTAGTGATACTCAAAGTTAAAATCAATTCAACAAGCATTCAAGGTTGGAACTCAATTAAAACATCAATTAAAACATAATAAGAGTCAATGGAACAAAATCATCCTAGTGTTTACAAGTCCAAGCACCCACTTGGGGTTAAGCTCTCCATGGAGCAATATACAATCAAAATTGAAATCAAAACGTAAAAGCATGCAATACATAGATAAAACCACTTGTAGTCCGTATCGATGGTCTTGTGAAGCTGTCTATTCTTCTCCAAAGGTTCCCTTGTAAATCCTAGGGCACACCTCACCAAATCAATGCTAATGAAAGCTTCCCCAATAACTCTCTTCTAAAGAAACATGATGTCAAAGGCCATAGGACTGCTCTAAAAACCTAGCCAAAGGCTCTCTAAACCGTAGCCGCGAGTGCCCCCCCCAAAGATGTAAAAGATGGGAAAAAGATCCTTTAATAACTCTCAAAATGCGGTATTTATAGGGGCTAGAATCGGGCATCCACACAATCATGTGGATTTTCCACACGACCATGTGGATCTCGAGAAATCAGTTTTTTGTGAGCTGTGAACGGTATCTTATACTTCGCCAAAATGTTCCCGATTCCACTCTTTTCATCGAGGCCACATGAATGGGCACACATCTATGCGGTAGATCATGTCGCGTCTTAATGAATCCACATTAACGAAGATCTTGCTATTATTGCACAAGTCGGAACAAATGAGTGTGACTCCCTTTTGCCCATCCACTTTTTTATATTCTGTTCATCACAATGGAGCCACACACCCACATATCTTTAAGCACAACTTGTGTCTTTACCTTAGTTCAATTCAAGAACTTCATCAACAATCACATCCACGATCTACTTTTGCTTCTTTTTTTTGAAAATTATCTCCACAAACCTAAATGCACAAAAAAACACAAATACACATGCATAAGCGATAAAATCTAATAAAAGTGATGCCCGATGTAAGAAAAAATACTTCTTATTACTTATACACAAGCACTTATCAGCCATACGGGGTACTGCACAAGCCCCAAGAAGGGATGTGCGGCCTGTGCATGCCCACACATATTTCTAAACTCCTGAAATCCACCACAAAATGCTCACCAAGAAATCCTAAACTACAAATGAGGATAAACTCAACTAAGACATCATACAATAAATGAATGACAATGCCCTTTTGCGTGTGTACCGCAAGTGTACGAGTTTGTTGAATAATAATACCCTAGTGAGTGGGTAGTTGTATCCACATGGAATAGTGATAGAAAAACACAAGGAATGCTATTTAACTAAACTGAAGATGGATCAAAAAGTGGTGTGAACAATATCAATATGAAAAGAAATAAAAAAAAACAAGAAAGAGGGACACTACAAAAACATAGACGAAAGGCAATCGATATGAAGTGGTGCACCCGGACATTGCTCCCCCTAGGACTATTGCTTCAAGTGCAAAACCAACTATTATGTCTCTTAACTGATGCTTAATGAGTCATAGAAATTCTAAAATACATGATCCCTTATCTAAGGTCAACCTGACTAACCCTATACTATGCCGCGATAAAGAAATCACTCAGTCTGAAAACCTCACACTATGAAAAGTTGCATAAAGCTCTAGGGACTCCAAGTGATAAACCCAATTCCCTAATATAGATCTAACCTTTTAGTGCAGGTGAAAGAGCCCTAGTCACCATTACGCCCCAAGTACAAAGGATTACTTCAATACTTCACTCTGTTGCTGGTGTAACTAAGCCCCAATGGAGTTCGTCTCTTAGCACTTTACTCTATTGTGACCGCAAAGAACCCTTAGAATATAGAGGTAGGATAAATCACACTGGAGGGGAAAGGGGTTGTGATAAGTGCTTGTGTTTTTGTGTTCTTTCATGCATGTAGGGTTGTGGAGCCAAATATGAAAGAAAGAAGCCAAAGTAGATCATGAACGCTTGACCGTGTTGGTGTCTTAATTCTTAGATGCTTTTGCTGTGATTTTCTCGTGGACATTGTGGTGTTATCATGTGCCTAATCATGTGTGGTGAAGAATCTTGGTCGTTTGACCATGTTTTTCATGTTTTCTCTGGTTAAAATTGCATTATTAGCAGGCTCTGAGTGTATATCTATGTTCAGGAATTTTCTGCAGAGCTTGAAAAGTTTTCTAAGTATCCAGAAAGAACACACGCCTATGTTGAATTTCCGCACGGGTGTATGTTTTCATTTATAGCTCATCCAGAGACGGCACTGGGGCATGGACTCACCTTTGTGAGGGACCTTGTGATGGTCCACGCCCGTCCGGGAATTCCGCACGGGCGTGTGTTTCCGTGCTGAGACATAGAGATTTTTCCCGATAATTCTGTCAACAAATGCACAGGCGTGGGTAATTTTCGCACGCCCGTGTGGTTCTCTGTAGAGAATTTCTTCTCCATCCAAAGAAGACACAGAGGCGTGTGTCTGCCCCTGTGGGTCTCTCCTATGGAGTTACACGGCCGTGGGTAATTTCCACACGCCAGTTTGGATGTATAGAACTCAAAAAGCTGTGTTTTCTCTTTATAAATTTATTTTGCCTTTTCATCTTTTCACTCTCAAACATTCTGAGAATGCATCCTTGCACTCTCCCAACCTCTTACTTGCATTTCAGAGGGTTGTTACTTCAGTTTTCTGGCCGGTTTCTATTCTTTCATTCCCATTTCATCGGTAAGCTTGTCTTTCTCTTTTCTTCGCCCAATTTTCATTTATTTTGCAGCACCGGCATCATCTTCACCAGCAACGACAACAAATACACCATCAATTAACACCGACACTTGAGGCGTCTTTACCTTCTTTCTTCTTATTTTTTGTACTTTATTTTTGCATTTTATTTTGGACTTATATACTTAGAAAGGATCTTCCTTCTGAGTTTATCTTTTATTTTTGTCTCGAGTTGTATTTCATTGCTCTATCTTTTATATACTCGAGTCTTTTTTAGTTGTTGAGCTTCAATGAACCCCCTTGTGTATGCATACAAATGGTCTTGTCAGTATGGGAATTGAGAGCTAGTCATGGACACGGTCAAGTTGTTTTACACTTGGCCATGTGTGCTTTCCCAACCCGTTGGAACCTCACTCCTAAGGACATAGCTCTATCAAACGCACCATTAGGAGTTAGGGGAGTATTGTTTCAATTGCCCACTCCCGCATGTGTTTTAAATTGTATTACTTTTATTGTGCTTGCATGTGTACATTGAGGGTAATGTACATCTTAAGTGTGGGGGGGAGTTGACATTGCACATGTCCTTTATATAAATTATTATTGACATACATGCTCATGTAGCCAATGGTGGTTCATCTTAGTTGCAATTCTTGTATTCTTAAGTTTAGAAAAATTTTAACGTTGAATGTTCTCATGCTATAGTTTTTACTTGAATTTCTAGGAATTTTTGCCAGATGAATATTTGTGCACCACTCACTCATGAAACTCTTTTAGAAACTCAAGTTCGATGTTTAAGAGACTAATTAGTTTTGTTTCTTGTGTTATTTTGCTAAAAAAAAGATATATTGTTTAGTTGTGCATTTTAGGTGGAAAGGGTTACCACCTATGAAGTATGAAGCTACTTTCATAAGTCGGATACTAGTTATGCCCTAATGAGAGAAAGAGCTATCTCATGGGATGAGTGAAAGCTACCACCCCGGTAGAAAGAGCTACCACCTCAGAAATGTGAAAGCCACCTTAGCGGCCACTTCGGAAAGGGCTACCTTAGAGGATGTGTGAAGCTACTACCATCCTTTTGTTTTGTTACGTTTTGTAGTTAAAGAAGTCCCTTATACTTGGAACATTGAGGAGTATATTTTTGGTTTACTTGAGTGAGTTTACACACACTTACACGATCTCGGGTTTGTTGTCATTTTTTATTCTAGTTTTTAGCTAGAGCATTAATTTTTTGTATTTAGTGTTGAAACTTCCCTTACTTGTAGAAAGCTCTCCTTGCATGCTTTGGTGAACCTAAGGTAAAGCACTTTCAATATTTTCTTCTTCTATACTTCAATGTTTTAACTTTTCTTGAGGACAAGCAAAAGCTTAAGTGTGGGGGAGATTGATAAGTGCCTGTGTGTTAAGAATGTGAAGTATTCTTTCCTTATGATAAGCATGGCTTTTATCAAGTTTAAGCGCTAATACATGTGTTTTTGTGTTCTTTTGTGCATGTCGGTTTGTGGAGCCAAAATGAAAGAAAGAAGCCAAAGTAGATCGTGAATGCACTATGATGATGAAATCTTGGAATAGAAAAATGTGAAGACACAAATTGGACTCAAAGATATGTGAATGTGTGCCAACCTCCATGTGTTCAATGAGTTACAATGGGTTGGAGGGGCACGAAGGCAGTCACATTTGCGTATCCCGACTTGTGCAATGATGGCAAGATCTTCATCAATAAGGCCGTCTATTGAAGAGGCGACGTGATCTACGGCATAGACATGTGCCCGTTTATGTTGCCTCGATGAAAAGTGTGGAATCAGGAATATTTTGGTGTAGTACCGTAGCTTGCTACTATAGCAAAACATTGTAGCAACTCACAGTAACAGTTACTGTTCATAGCTCGTAGAAAATCAGGATTCCAGAGAATCCAAACGGGAGTGTGGAATTTCCACTGGGGCGTGTGGAACATCCATAAGGCCGTGTGAATGTCAAATTCTAGCCTATTTAAAGCCGCGAATAGCCACGATTTCATGATCGTTCTCCCTATCTTTTTTCACACCTTTCCCCATCTTTGGAGGCAGTCGCGGCTAAGGTTTGGAGGGGCTTTGGCAAGGCTTTAGAGAGGTTTGACGGCCTTCAACACCGTGTTTCCTTTGGAAGAGAGCTGTTAGGGGAGCTTTCGTCGCTGTCGATCTGGCGAGGTGTGCCCTAGGTTTGACGAGGGGACCTTTGAAGAAGACACGGCCGATTCACAAGACCATCGACATGAACACAAGGGGATTTTCATTCATGGATTGCGTCGCTTTACTTTTGACTTCATTGTTGATTGTATTTTGCTCTATAGAAAGCTAAACCATTAGTAGGTTCTTGAACTTGTAAACCCTAGGATGATATTGAATCTTTGATTTTTTATTATGCTTTCCTTAATTGATGTCTTTAATTGAGTTACAATCTTGAATGTTTATTGTGTTGATTTTCCCTTAGAGTAACACTAGAGTTGATAATCTATGTTGGTAATCCTTATGGATGAGTGACACACCATGAGGGTTAGACAAAACTAGTATGGAGAGTGTCGAGAGAGTGAGTCGAGAGGTAGCAGAGCGTCCTTTTTCCCCTCCGATATGATTTATCCAACCTCCATATTCCAAGAGTTCTTTGTGGTCACAATAGAGTGAGGTGCTAAAGGATAAACTCTGACTGGGGCTTAGTTGCACGAGCAATAGAGTCAAGCATTGAAGTGAACTCTAGTATATGGGGCTTAATTGTGACTAGGGTCTTTCGCCTGAACTAAAGGGTTAGATCTACATTAGGGAATAGGGTGTATTACTTGGAATCCCTAAAGCCTAAAGCAACTAAGCATAGTTTGAGCAGTTGAGACTAAGAGATTTCCCCACCGGGGCATAGTGTAGGGTTAGTCACAGTTGACCTTATGTTTTGGGACCGTGTGTTTAAGGATCTCCATGACTCATTAGATATCAGTTAATAAGTATAATGATTGTTCTTGCACTTGAAACAATAGCCCTAGGGTGAGCATTCTCTAGGTACCCCACTTATCATCGATTGCCTCTCCTATCTTTTATTTGAGACTCCTTTCTATTTTCTTATTTTCATTTGCATTGATTCTTATTTACATCACTTTTGACTCATCTTCATTCTAGTTAAGTAGCAATCATGGTGTTCTCTATTTACTATTCCATGTTGATACAATAACCCACTCACCTGGCATTTATTACTTTATCAAACCTGTGCACTTGCGGGTCACACGCAAAGAGTGTGTCAGATTGTTCAGCTACCTCTGGAGTCACCCTCTCGACCCTTTCCAATCTTGCTTTGTCTAACCCTCATGGTGTGTCACTTACTCACAAGTATTACCTATGTCAGCTCTAAACCCTAGTGTCACTCTAAGAGAAAACCTATTCAACAAGAATTCAAGATTAGAACTCAATTAAAGACATCAATTAAAGAAACATAATAGAATAGTCATGGAAACAATATCATCCTAAGGTTTACAAGTCCAAGTACCCTCTAGGGGTTTAGCTCTCCATGGAGCAAGATACAATCAATAATGAAATCGAAAGTAAAAATATGCAATACATGAATAAAACACCCTTGATATTCGTGTCGATGGTCTTGTAGAGTAGCCTCGTCTTCCTCAAAGGTTCTCCCATTATGCCTAGGGCACACCTCACCGAATCGATGCTGATGAAAGCTCCTCCAATAACTTTCTTTCAAAGAAATGCGTTGTTGAAGGCCGTAGAACAAATACCAAAACCTTGCTAAAGGCTCTCTAAACTCTAGCCAAGGGCACCTCCAAAGATAGGAAAAAAGATGAAGAAAGTGATAAGTGTTTGTGTATTAGTAATATGAAGTATTCTTTTTTCTTATGATGAGCATTAATTTTATCTTGTTTTAGCGCTAATACATGTGCATTTGTGTTTTTTTACGCATGTAGGGTTGTGAAGCTGTGTTTTGAGAGAAGAAGGCAAAAGTAGATCGTAAATGCACTATTTTTGGGAATCTTGGATGGAACAAATGTGAAGACACAAGTGGGGCTCTAAGATACGTAAATGTGAACCAACCTTTATATATTCAAGCCATTACAATGAGTTGGAGGGGCACGAAGGCACTCACATTTACGTATCCCAACTTGTGCATTGATAGCATGATCTTCACTAAAGAGGCTTTTAATTGAAGAAGAGTTGTGATCTACGACATAAATGTGTGCCTATTTATGTTGCCTCTATGAAAAGTGTGGAATTGGGACTGTTTCGGCAGAGTATTCTAGCAGGTACTATAGTAAATCACTATAGCAATTACTGTTCACAGCCGGCAGAAAATTAGATTTTCAGAGAATCCACACGGGCGTGTGGAAATTCCCCATGCTTGTGTGGAAATTCTACAGACCTATGTGGCATATCCACAGGGGCGTGTGGATGTCCGATTCTAGCCCTATTTAATCTGCGACTCAGCCTGATTTTGGGGATCTTCTTTTCCCCTTCTCTTTAACTTTTCTCCATCTTACGAGAGACCGTTGGCTAGGGTTTTAAGAGCCTTTTGACACGTATTTGGAGTGGTTCTGCATATTCGACATTGTGCTTCACTTGGAATAAGCTTATTGGGTGAGCTTTCGTCGGTACCGATCCAGCGAGTTGTGTCCTAGGCCGAACATGGGGACCTTTGGAGAAGACAAGGCTACTCCATTGTTGATTTTCCTATGGATTGCTTATCTTTACTTTTGATTTCATTGTTGATTGTATTGTGCTCTAAGGAGAGCTCAACCCCCTAGTGGGTACTTGGATTTTGTAAACCCTAGGATCTTATTGTTTCTTTAACCTTCAATTATGCTTTCCTTAATTGATGTTTTTAATTGAGTTCAATCTTGAATGTGGTGCGAGATCCGCAAGTGCACGGAGTCGTCAAGTAATACCCGTCGTGCGAGCACGAGAGGGTCGTATTCCCTTGGCCCAAGGAGCTACTATTACTTCCCTTTCGTCTATTTCCTAGCCTAACACTCTGAAAGATGAATAGTAATTATAAAAAGAGAAAGAATTAACTATAATGAAATCCGGGGTACTACTACACACAATACGAACTCAAGGGAGAATCAAACAGTGAAGGCAGTGATTTGGACAACGAATCCCCCTAGGGTTGTGATTAGATCCTGAATTTAGGATGAAATACGAGATGGTAGTTGGGCCAAGAGAATCCTAAATTAGCTCAACCCGATGGTCACGGCAATTGAACCCTAATCCCATACAAGTATTGGGTCAGAATCGCTTCTGCCCAAATCCTCGTATGATTGCATTACATTCAAGGAAATCTCTAATCAGGGTCAATACTCAAACTAGGTCCAACCCTAATTGCTGGAGGGGTACAAAATACCGATGGTCACGGTGTATCTATACATGGATCCCTTCCAAGCCAATTGAGTCTAGTACAAGGGCGATTGTCCCGCAACCAAGTACAACCTAGAAGTTGAAATACAAAGTTCTCATCCAAATCAACACATCAAAGTACACAAGGCTTGAACCACAAACTACAAGATTCCATAAAAGAAATACGACATCTAACAAAGCATCAATAAAGATGATCATCCAAATTACAAACAATCAACCCTAGAGTTCATCATATCCAAATCACAAATAAGTTAGTGCCTCATGATAGAGGACCACTCATACAAGTCCAAGGAACAAATAAATAAGAAAAGAAGTAAGAACTACTCCCTCTAGCTTTAGATCCCCTTGGATGGTGAAGATCATGAAGATTTGAGGAGATCTCCCCTCAAATGATGCCTTGGATGCCTAGGATCTTCTCCCAATCTTCTCCTCCAAAGCTTGCCTGCCTGTTAGTGAAGTCTTGCATAGTAGATCGCCGGCGGGAAGAGTGGGGCGGCGGCCTAAGAGGCCCAAGAGAAAACTGCCCCTCCAAAAGCTCCCCCATCGCCCTAGAAAATCAGCCTCCTTTTATATCCCGTCAGGTCCATACGGGCTCCATGCGGGCGCATGGAGCCCGTGAAGCTCACTGCCATTTCGCCCAAAAAATATGTTAAATTCCATCAAACCTCACGGGCAACCCATGCAAGCTCATGGAGCCCATGAAGCTCACAACCGAATGCCCGCAGCATGAACAGTGATCCCGCTACAGTGCTTGCTGCAATAATGGGACCCCAAAAATGCCGTTTTGCATTTTTGAGCTTCGTTCGGCTCTTTTAAGATCTGCAACACCGAAATAACCAAATTATACTTAAACGGGCATCAATCCATTAAAATATACACAATTAATACAAGATCAATACATATAAAATACATTCATTTATGCGTTTATCAGAATTCTTGTTGAATGATTTCTCCTCTAGAGTGACACTAGTGTTGAGAGTTAATATTGGTAATCTTTGTGGATGGGTGACACGCCATTAGGGTTAGAAAAAGCTAGATTGGAGAGGGTTGAGAGGGTAAGTCGACAGGTAGCTGATAAGTGCTTGTGCGATATGAATGCGAAGCGTTCATTCCTTATGTTGAGCATTACTTTTCTCAGGTTTTTACATTAATATGTGTGTTTTTATGTTACTTTTATGCAGGTAGGGTTGTGAGACCGAGTATGAAGGAAATAGGCCAATGTGGATCATAGTGCACCTATTTTGGAGGAGATCTTGCTAAGGTTCAAACGCGAAGACATAGGTCAGGTGTGAGATGCTAGAGTGTGTGCCAACCTCCTCGTATTCGAGTGAGCACATTCATTTGGAGGCGCACAAAGGCAGTCACACTCGAGCATTCTGATTTATGCATATAAAAACAAGAGATCCACCAACGTGTACATCATTGAAGAAGCAAGTGATTGACGATGTAAACGTGTGCCCGTTTGCGTTACCCCAATGAAAGTAAACGTGTGCCCGGCCGAGAAATCCGAGAAACAGAGAATCCACACGGGCGTGTGGAAATTATCCACACCCGTGTGGAAATTCCACAGGGGCGTGTGACATCATACACGCCCGTGCAGTCGCCCGATTCTAGCCCTATTGAAAGCCGATTTCATCCCCGATTTCAACATTCTTTTCTCCATCTTTTCCCCAACTTGAGAGAGGGCTTCGGCTAGGGTTTTGAGGGGTATTGGCCAAGGTTTTAGAGAGGTTGGTAGGGGAGCTTCCGTTGAGGCGTATCCTATACCGAACGAGGGAATCCTTGGACGACGAGTAGAGGACTCTCTACAAGACCATCGACACGACCATCGAGCGGGTTTCTTTATGGATTCATTGCTTTTACATTCTATTTCTTTGATTGTATTTAGCTCCATGGAGAGCTAAACCCCAAGTGGGTACTTGGGTGATTGTGAACCCTAGATGTATTCGTTTCATTGAACTTCTTTATTATGCTTTCAATAAATTGATGTTTATTGTGAGTTCCAACCTTGAATACTTGATTATATGAACATTTTCCCTAGAGTGACACTAGGGTTGAGAGTTCTTATTGGTAACCTTGTGAGTGAGGCACACACCACGAGCGTTAGACAAAGCTAGGTTGGAGAGGGTTGAGAAGGTGAGTCGAGAGGTACAGGAGCTTCCCCTTTCCCCTCCGACATGATAGATTTTACCTCCGTTCCTTGAGTTCTTTGCGGCCATAATAGAGTGAATGGTCTAAGGGATGAACCTCCGCTGGGGCGTAGTTGCACGTGCAATGGAGTGAAGCGTTGAGGGGATCTTAGTATCTAGGGCTTAATTGTGGCTAGGGACCTTCCGCCTAGACCAAAGGGTTAGGTCTATAATTAGGAAGCGGTTTATCACTTGGAATCCCTAGAGCTCATTGCAACTTTATTCGAGTGCGAGGTTGAGAGGTTATTTAATCTCTCCTCCGGGACATGAATAGAGTTAGACATAGTTGACCTTAGATTTGGGACTATGTATGTAAGGATTTCCATGACTCACCATTGCATTGATTAGGAAGCATAATAGAGAGTTCTTGCACTTGAAGCGATTATCCTAGGGTGAAGCATCATCCGAGTACCCTATCTTTATCGATTGCCTTACCTCCTCCTTACTTTTGCTCTCTTACTTGTTGCTTTTAATTGTTGAAATTGAATCATTATCACACTTATCATTGTTGATACTCCATATAGCTAAGAATCGAATTAAGTGTCTTTACTCCCTACTCCCTGTGGATTCCACCCCGCTCACCCAGGATTATTACTTCGACAAACCCGTGCAACTGTGGATTGTAGGCGTGGAATGGACCTGATGGATTTTCCTTTTCTAATATATGCAGTCATGGCTACTAAATCAAAGAAAACAGTTGCTAAGCGGCCTCGAAAGCCTGCCCCTGAACCGGAAGTTATGGGATTCACACTACGGGCGCATCAAGCTCGATTTTAGTGGTTAGAGAAGCTTAAGTTTGGTCAAACGCGAAGCCCAGATATTGAGTTACTCAGGAAGGTACAACTAGCAGATGATATGGCTGACGAGGTCGACAAATTATTATTGGTCGGTAATTGGCACAAGTTACTGAACATTCGTGACCCAGCTATCCGCACACTTACTTTGGAGGTGCTTACTTCATTTGAGTTCGACCGCTCTTATGCTCATTTTGATAGTGTCGACGCGATTCAGTTTAGAGCTTTTGGGCAACATCATAGTATGAGTGTCACACAGTTTTCCACTAGACTTGGTCTATATGATGACGAATATACTGAAACTGAGTATGAAAACCTTCCAATAGACATGACAGGTTTATCTCCCATTAAGGCGTATTCATTATTATGTGGAAAGGGGCGTTATGAACCAGGAGTGTCTAAGGCTTCATGTTTATCTCGACCTAGTTACAAATATCTTCACGCCATCATAAGCAGGTCAGTAGATGGGCGTGGTGATAGTACGGGAGTCATCAACAAGCAAGAGCTTCTGTACTTGTACTCCATGGTTCAGAACGAACTGGTCCATCTGGGACACATTTTAGCAGAGTATTTGAAGCATCAAGGACAATATCCTAGATTGGGTGTCATTTTCTCATGTCCATATATTACCAGACTCATTGTGGGGATGGGTTTGCGAGACAAAATCAGCGGAACCGAGAAGGCGATAATACCAGCACCACTTGGGTTAGAGACCATGAGGCTCATGGGGTTGACCCGAAAATATTCAAATGGTGTCTATGTGCTGAACATACCATTCGAAGATGAAGCTGGGGCATCTCAGTCCACCCCCGAGCTACAACCAACACCGATAGAGATCGAGACACCTCCCGCAGCAGTGGAACCACCCCCCGTGAGTACAGTTCCACCATCTCGAGCCCATGATCATTTTGAAAGGCTCAAGAGTGCCGTGGGAGTGGTACGGGCAGAGGTAGTTGAAGCTCGAGTAGAGATCGCCGAGATTAGGGCTACGCAGGCCACTCAGTACACAGAGTTCATGGCACGTTTCGACATATTACAGCAGATCCTAGAGCGAGACGCTGCATCATCATTTGTCCTGCAGTCGAGGACTCTTCAGGCATTATCAGTGCCTCCAGCACCTCCATCCTCGACCCCAGCACCAGAGGGCCCACTATTTGCTTCCACTTCAACAGCAGCAGTAGCGGAGACCGAGAGCGACTTCGACACTTGACCTTTCTTTTACTTTCATGCATTTTACTTTATCTTATTTTTCTTGTTTTTTTAGACTTGTTCACTCGAAAAAGGATTTTTCCTTCCGAGTTTATGTTATTTTTGCATTATCGAGTTGTATTCATTGCTTCATCTTTTTATACACTCGAGTTATTTTTTTCTTGAGCTTCACTGAACCCCCTCGTGTATGCATGCAGATGGTCTTGTCTTCTTGGAAATTGAGACTTAGTCATGGGCACGACCAAGGTGCTTTGGCACTTGGCCGTACTGAGCTTCACAACCCGTTGGAACACTACTCCCAATGAATTAGCTTCATCAAACGCAACACTAGGAGTCAGGGGAGTATTGTTTTGATTGCTTCTCCCACATCTATTTTTTGAATGATATATTTTGAGTGAGCTTGCATGTGTACATTGAGGACAATGTACAACTTAAGTGTGGGGGGAGTTTCATAGTGCACTCATCTTTTCTATTGTTGTTGATTGTTATATGCTCACATAGCCAATGGCGATTCACCTTAGTTGTAATGGTTGTATTCTTGAGTTTAGGAGAATTTCTAACATTGAATGTTTTCATGCTCTAGTTCTTGCTTGAATTTCTAGGAATTTTTGCCCGATTTACACTTAGTGCACTACTCACTCTTTGACCTCTATTGGAAACTCTTGTTCAATGTTAAAGGGACTAGTTAGGTTTATTTTCTTGTGCTAATTCAAAAAGAAAAAAGAAAAAAAAAGAAAGAACAAAATAGTTTTATTGTTTATTTGTATTTGTTGGGTGGAAAAAGCTACCACCTATGAAGTATGAAGCTACTCTCACAAGTCGGATACTAGTTATGCCCTAATGAGAGAAAGAGCTATCTCATAGGATGAGTGAAAGCTACCACTCGGGTAGAAAGAGCTACCACCTCGATAGTGTGAAAGCCACTTTAGCGGCCGCTTGGGAAAGGGCTACCTTAGAGGATGTGTGAAGCTACTATCGTTTTTGAAATGTTTGTTGTTTTCTTGTTGTAGATAAATAAGTCCCTTGCACTTAGAACTTTGAGGAGTATAACTTGGGGTGTTTTGAGTGAGTTCACACACTTACAAGAAATTCGGGTTTGTTATCCTTTTTTATTCAATTTTTTAGCTAGAGCATTGATTTTTTCATATTTAGTGCTGAAATTTTCCTTGTAGAATTCTATCTTTGTATACTTTGGTGAACCTAAGGCCAAGCACTTTCAACATTTTCTTCATTGATGCACAGAATGTTTTAATGTTTGCTTGAGGACAAGCAAAAGCTTAAGTGTGGGGGAGTTTGATAAGTGCTTGTGCGATATGAATGTGAAGCGTTCATTCCTTATGTTGAGCATTACTTTTCTTAGGTTTTTTACATTAATATGTGTGTTTTTAATGTTACTTTTTATGCGGGTAGGGTTGTGAGGCCGAGTATGAAGGAAATAGGCCAATGTGGATCATAATGCACCTATTTTTGGAGGAGATATTGCTAAGGTTCAAACGCGAAGACATAGGTTAGGTGTGAGATGCTATAGTGTGTGCCAACCTCCTCGTATTCGAGTGAGCACATTCATTTGGAGGGGCACAAAGGAAGTCACACTCGAGCATTCTGATTTATGCATATAAGAACAAGAGATCCACCAACGTGTACATCATTGAAGAAGCAAGTGATTCACGATGTAAACGTGTGCTCGTTTGCGTTACCCCAATGAAAGTATGAAATTCAGGAGTATTTCCGGCAGAGTACTGAAGTAGCTACTGTAGCAAGTACTGTAGCAGCCCGGCCGAGAAATCAGAGAAACAGAGAATCCACATGGCCGTGTGGAAATTATCCACGCCAGTGTGGAAATTCCACAAGGGCGTGTGACATCATATACACCGTTGCAGTCGCCCGATTCCAGCCCTATTTAAAGCCGATTTCAGCCCCGATTTCAGCATTCTTTTCTCCATCTTTTCCCCAACTTGAGAGAGGGCTTCGGCTAGGGTTTTGAGGGATATTGGCCAAGGTTTTGGAGAGGTTCTATGGCTCCAACATCGTCATTCCTTAGGAAGAAGGTTGGTAGGGGAGCTTCCATTGAGGCGTATCCTATACCGAACTAGGGAATCCTTGGACGACGAGTAGAGGACTCTCTACAAGACCATCGACACGACCATCGAGGGGGTTTCTTTATGGATTCATTGCTTTTACATTCTATTTCTTTGATTGTATTTAGCTCCATGGAGAGCTAAACCCCTAGTGGGTACTTGGGTGATTGTGAACCCTATATGTATTCGTTTCATTGAACTTCTTTATTATGCTTTCAATAAATTGATGTTTATTGTGAGTTCCAACCTTGAATACTTGATTATATGAACATTTTCCCTAGAGTGACACTAGGGTTGAGAGTTCTTATTGGTAACCTTGTGAGTGAGGCACACACCACGAGCGTTAGACAAAGCTAGGTTGGAGAGGGTTGAGAGGGTGAGTCGAGAGGTACAAGAGCGTCCCCTTTCTCCTCCGACGTGATAGATTTTACCTCCGTTCCTTGAGTTCTTTGCCGCCATAATAGAGTGAATGGTCTAAGGGATAAACCTCCGCTGGGGCCTAGTTGCGCGTGCAATGGAGTGAAGCGTTGAGGGGATCTTAGTATCTAGGGCTTAATTGTTGCTAGGGACCTTCCGCCTGGATCAAAGGGTTAGGTCTATCATTGGAAGCGATTTATCACTTGGAATCCCTAGAGCTCATTGTAACTTTATTCGAGTACGAGGTTGAGAGGTTATTTAATCTCTCCTCGGGGACATGAATAGAGTTAGGCATAGTTGATCTTATATTTGGGACTATGTATGTAAGGATTTCCACGACTCAACATTACATTGATTAGGAAGCATAATAGAGAGTTCTTGCATTTGAAGCGATTATCCTAGGTGAAGCATCATTCGAGTGCCCCATCTTTATCGATTGCCTTACCTCCTCCTTACTTTTGCTCTCTTACTTGTTGCTTTTAATTGTTGAGAATTGAATCATTATCACACTTATCATTGTTGATACTCCACATAGCTAAGAATCAAATTAAGTGTCTTTACTCCCTACTCCCTGTGGATTTGACCCCGCTCACCCGGGATTATTACTTCGACAAACCCGTGCACTTGTGGGATATAAGCAAGGGGACCTTCTCAGTAGCGGAGCGTCTCCTTTCCCATCTAGTGTCATTTATCCTACCTCCATTTCTTAAAGCTCTTTGGGGTTACAATAGAGTGAAGTGCGAAAGGATGAACTCCACTGGCGCTTATTTACGCGAGCAACAGAGTGAAGCGTTGAAGTGACTTTAGTATATGGGGCTTAATTATAAGTAGGGGTATTTCGCCTGGACCAAAGGGTTAGATCTACACATAGGAATAGGGTTTATCACTTGGAATCCTTAGAACACCATGCAACTTTGTGCAGTGTGAGGTGTTGAGGTTGAGCGATTTCTCCGCTTGGACATAGTACAAGGTTAGTCACAGTTGACCTTAGGTTTGGGACCGTGTGCGTTAGGATTTCCCATGACTAATTAAGCATTAATTAGGAAGTATAATGGTAGGTCTTTCACTTGAAGCATAAGTCCTATGGGGAGTATTGTCCGAGTACCCCACTTTTATCAATTGCCTCACCTCTCACTTACTTGTGCCTCTCATTCTTTTTTCTATATTTCTGTTTACATCATATCTTATCAACACAATCATTATTGATCTTCACTTAGTTAAGTAACAATTTACTTATTTTTATTCCCTACTCTCTATGGATACGATACCCCCACTCACTTGGGATTTATTACATCGACAAACCCGTGCACTTGCTGGTCACACGCAAGGGGCATTGTCAAGTTTTTGGCACTGTTGCCGGGGAGTAGGTGTTTAGAGATACTTTGCACTTTCCCATCTTAGCTATTCATTCATCCATTCTATTTCATATCTTCTTATTCTACCATCGTTCTAATTTTGTTTTCTTCATCTTTTTGTGTAGGAAAAATGATTAACATACCCGAATTATTTCGACAAAATCACGGGAATGGTTGAATATATAGAATAGAAAGTTCAACTGTTTGTAGCACAAACCACAAAGTGTTTGCCTTTGCAAGAGCAGTACAATATTCACCATCCAATGGAAGAATTAGTTGTTGAGTACATTTCCAAAATTCAGGATTAGAATGATGAACTAGATAGTGTGCTAAATCAGTTTTAGAAATCTGCATTGGCATCTATGAGTAATCACTTAGGAGAAAATTTGGAGAGCGTCCTTCCTCAATTTGACTCGCCTTATCATGAAAAAGATAGGAACTTTTCACTTTCGGTGTATCAGTGTCAGGGAAGGAAAGTGGTGAGATGGAAGAATTGATAGCCGTTGAGGATCCTTCAGAAGCACATGCACAAGTGGAAGAGGTGGAGAATGAGTGTGAACAGGAAGCGAGCAATTTTGAGGAAATTGACAGATTGAAAGAACGCAAATTGCGCCCATCAATTGAGGAACCACATGAACTAGAGCTTAAAACCCTATCTGCACATTTGGAGTATGCCTTTTTAATGGAAGAATCAAATTTCCCTGTAATTGTGGCTTCAAATTTGTCTGTAGATCAGAAGGAGAAGCTTGTTAGCATGCTGAAAAGACATAAATCGGCTATTGCTTGGAAGATGTTAGATATCAAGGCATCAACCCATTATTTTGCACTCATAAAATCTTGATGGAGGACAATTACAAATCTGTGATTCAACCCCAAAGAAGATTGAACCAAAACATGAAGGATGTTGTTAAGAAGAAGTGGTAAAACTACAAGATGCGGGAATTATTTATCCTATCTCTGACAGTATATGCGACAACACCCCTTGCATATGTCCCGCAAGTGCATGGGTTTGTCGAAGTAATAAAATCCCAGGTGAGTGGGTATCATATCCACAGAGAGTAGGGAGTAAAAATACATAAATTGTTTCTTAACTAAGCGAAATATGAATAGTGATTTGTGTGACAAGATGTAATGCAAACAAAAGTAAAAGAGACAAGAGAGAGCGAGAGAGAGAGCAAGTAAATGAGAGGTAAGGCAATCAATATAAATGGGGTACTCAGATATTGATCAACCTAGGACAATTGTTTGAAGTGTGAAAAACCTCTATTATGCTTCCTAACTAATGCATTAATGAGTCTTGGAGATCCTTTAATACATGGTCCCAAATCTAAGGTCAACCATGCCTAACCCTATACATGTTCCGGAGGAGAAATTGAACAATCTCTCAACCTTGCACTTGTATAGAATTGCAATGAGTTCTACGGATTCCAAGTGATAAATCCTCATCCTATATGTAGACCTAACCCTTTGGTCCAGGCGAAAAGTCCCTGGCCACAATTAAGCCCTAGATGCTAAAATCACTTCAACGCTTCACTCCATTACACTAGCAACTAAGCCCCAGCGGAAGGTCATCCCTTAGCCCATTTACTCTACTATGACCGCAAAGAACTCGAGGAATTGGAGGTAGAATAAATCACACCGGAGGAGAAAGGGGACTGATAAGTGCTTGTGCGATAAGAATGCGAAGGTATTCATCCTTGTGTTGAGCATTACTTTTCTCAGGTTTTAACTCTAATATGGGTGTATTTATATTACTTTCATGAAGGTAGGGTTATGAGGCCAATTATGATAGAAAGAAGCCAATGTGGGTCGTAATGCACTAATTTGGAGGAAATCTTGCTAAGGTTCAAACGAGAAGACACAAGTGGGGCTCTAAGATACATGAATGTGTGCCAAACTCCATGTATTCAAGCCATTACAATGAGTTGGAGGGGCACGAAGGTGGTCACATATGCGTTTTCCAACTTGTGCAATGATAGCAAAGATCTTCACCAATGAAGCGATCTATTGAAGAACCGACACGATCTACGGCATAAACGTGTGCCCGTTTATGTTGCCTCGATGAAAAGTCGATTCGGGAGTGTTTTTCGGTGAGAGTACTGTAGTAGTTACTATTAACAACCCACCAAAAATCAGAATTCCAGAGAATTCACACGGGGGTGTGGAAATTCCACAGGGGCATGTGGAACATCCACACGCCCGTGTGGATGCCCGATTCCAGCCCTTTAAAAGCCGTGATTCAACCATGATTTTCTGGATCTTTTCCCCTATCTTTTCTTCCACATTTCCCTATCTTTGGAGGTGTCGGTGGCTAGGGTTTGAAGAGTCTTTGGCAAGGCTTTGGAGAGGTTTGACGGCCTTCCACACCGTGTTTCCTTCGGAAGAGAGCTATTGGTGGAGCTTTCGTCGGCACCGATCCGACGAGGTGTGCCCTAGGTTTGACGAGGGGACCTTTGAAGAAGACGCGGCCGATCCACAAGACCTTCGACACAAGCACAAGGGGGTTTTCATTGATGGATTGCATCTCTTTACTTTTGATTTCATTATCTATTGTATTTTGCTCCATGGATAGCTAAACCCCTAGTGGGAAATTGGGTATTTGTGAACCCTAGGATGTATTCATTTCATTGAATTTCTTTATTATGCTTTCAATTAATTGATGTTTATTATGAGTTTCAATCTTATAGGCTTGATTGTTTGAATACTCCCCTAGAGTGACACTAGGGTTGAGAGTTCTTATTGGTAACTCTTGTGAGTGAGGGACACGCCAAGAGAGTTAGACAAAGCTAGATTGGAGAGGGTTGAGAGGGTGAATCGAGAGGTAGCAGAGCATCCCTTTTCGCCTCCGGTGTGATCTATCTACCTCCATATTCCAAGAGTTCTTTGCGGCTATAGTAAAGTGAATGGGCTAAGGGATAACCTTCCACTGGGGCTTAGTTACGAGTGCAACGGAGTGAAGCGTTGAAGTGATTTTAGCATCTAGGGCTTAATTGTGGTTAGAAACCTTCCACCTAGATCAAAGAGTTAGGTCTATACATAGGAATAGGGTTTATCACTTGGAATACCTAGAACTCATTGCAATTCTATACGAGTGAGAAGTTGAGAGATTATTCAATTTCTCCTCTGGGACATGTATAGAGTTAGGCATGGTTGACCCTAAATTTTTGGCAATGTATTAAAGGATCTCCATGACTCATTAATACATTTGTTAGAAAGCATAATTGGGGGTTTTGCACTTGAAACGATTGTCCTAGGCGGAACAATATCCGGGTACCCCATTTATCGTCAATTGCCTCTCCTATCTTTTACTTGCACCTCCTTTATCTTTTCTTATTTTCATTTGCATTGAGTTTGTTTTCACATCACTTTCAACATATTTTCATTCTAGTTAAATAGCAATCTTGGTGGTTCTAAGAACTATTCCTTGTGGATTCAACTACACTCTCATCGGGGTATTATTACTTCGACACCCATGCACTTGCGGTTTACAACCATATTCGGTCGTGTCAAGTTTTTGGCACCGTTACCGGGGAATAGGCGTTTAGAGACACTTTGCACTTTGCTATTTTAACTATTTATCATTCATTCTATTTCACACTTTCTTATTCTTCCATCATTCTCATTTATTTTCTTTTGTCATGTATCACTTTTTCTTGCAAGGAGTTCAAATGATGATTGATCCGCTCATTGCTTTGTATTCTCGAGTTGAAGCTCTGTGTGGAAAAGTGGATAAAATTATTACTTCACAACAACAGGGCATTCCTTGTTACAACACATATCATCCAATTGAAAAGGGCTACCCAAACTTCTTGTGGAATAGTGATGGACAATATTGGGAAGCACCTCAAGAGGAATGTCAAAAGGGTGAGATACTCAGAGAGGATGCATTTCAATTGCAAAGAGTATTAGCTAACTTCATTGAAGCATCCGATGTCTGCGTCCAAAATAGGGAGACCACACTAAGATGTCATGAAGCCTCCTATAAAAAACTTGAGCATCAATTAGGAGTGATACTTGACACACTCTCTAAGGAACAACAAGTATTTGAGCAAGCAATTCAAGTTACTTATAGAGATGATGTGGTAGTGAACGACAATGAAGAAGTTGGGAAAATTGAGTACATTGGTGCAAAAAATGAAAAGGGAGAAGCAGAATACCATTTTGAGATTTTGGACAATGTGAATGAAGATTGTGCTTGTGAGCGAGAAAATTTTCAAGGGGATTTGCTAGTGTCATGTTCCTTTCAAGCTAAAAATACACAAGAAGAAGTAAATCCTAAGTTAGTGCAACAAGCACCACTCTTTTGGGATTGATCAATTCATAAATTGCAAGAAAGAGATTTTGGGTTTGGAAGATGATGTAGGTAGGAGATTGAAGCTATCTAATGACCCACCTATGTTAAGCTTGGATAATTCCCAACCCAAATTGTTTCCTTGAAGGCCAAAGGTAAGATGGTTGGACTCTCCAACAAATATTACACCCCGGCAAGTAGATTTTTGCTTTAAAGGAAGTAGCTATACAATGTCTAGTTGGGAGGAATACACTCTTTTCAAGCCTCCATAAGGTAAGGAAGAGGTACATCAAGCTAAGTGACGTAAAACAAGTGCTTCTTGGGAGGCAACCCAAGTTTTTAATGTTTTCTAGTTTTTAGTTAGTATTTGCATGAATAAGGCCTTGAGTGTTGGTGTCTTGATTCTTAGATGCTTTTGCTATGATTTTGTTATGGACATTGTGGTGTTATCATGTGCCTAATCGTGTGTGGCGAAGAATCTTGGTCGTTTGAGCATGTTTTTCGTGTTTTCTCTGGTTAAAATGGCATTGTTAGACAGGCTCTAAGTGTATATTTGTGTTCAGGACTTTTCTCTAAAGCTTGCAAAGTTTTCTAAGTGTCCAGAGAAAACACACGCCCGTGTGGAATTTTTGCACGGCCGTGCGTTTTGGTTCAGAGCTCACCTAGAGACGGCACAGGGGCATGGACTCGCCCCTGTGAGCAACTTTGTGATGGTCCATACATGTGCAGAATTTCCGCACGGGCATGTGTTTCTCTGCACAGAATTTCTCCTCCATCCCGAGAAGACACAGGGGTGTGCATCTGCCCCTGTGAATTGCCCAGTAAGGATCCACGCCCGTGTGGAATTTTTGCACGGCCATGTGAAACACTTAGAGAATTTTCTAGATTGGACAGAGATGCCACAGGTGCGTGCGTCTTCCCCTGTGGGTCTCTCCTGAGGAGTCACAGGGGCGTGGGTAATTTTCACACTCGTGTGTGGATGCACAAAAACTTAAAAGCCGAAGATTTTCTTTAGAATCTTTTCGGTTTTCTTAATCTTTACACTCCTAATCACTCAGAGAACACCCTTGCACTCTCCTGACCTCTCACCGTCATTTTAAAGGGTTGTTTCTTGAGTTTTTCTGCTGTTTTCTAGTCTCTCATTCTCGTTTCGTCGGTAAGCTTTTCTTTCTCTTATTCTTCGCACAATCTTCATTTATTTTGTAGCACCAGCATCATCTTCACCAGCAGCGGCAGCAGATGCACTAGCAATTGACACCTACACTTAAGGCATCTTTACTTTCTCTCTTCTTATTTTTCGCATTTTTATTTTGTACTTGTATGCTAAGAAAGGATCCTCCTTCAGAGTTTATCTTTTAGTTTTGTCTCGAGTTGTATTTCATTGCTCTATTTTTTTATATACTCGAGTTGTTTTTGTTTATTGAGCCTCACTAAACCCTCTTGTGTATGCGTGCAGATGGTCTTGTCAGTATGGAAATTGAGGGTTAGCCATAGGCACGGTCAATGTGTTTTACACTTGGCCGTGTGTGCTTTACGACCCGTTGGAATTTAACTTCCAAGGATTTAGCTCCATCAAATGTAACACTAGGAGTCAGGGGAGTATTGTTTTGATTGCTTCTCCCACATTTGAATTTAATTGATCTACGTTATGAATGAGCTTGCATGTGTACATTGGGGACAATGTACAACTTAAGTGTCGGGGGGGAGTTTCATAGTGCACGCATCATTTTTATACTAGTTTTGATTGATATACATGCTCACATAGCCAATGGTGGTTCACCTTAGTTGCATTGATTGTATTCTTGAGTTTAGGAGAATTTTTAAAATTGAATGTTTTCATGCTCTAGTTTTTGCTTGAATTTCTAGGAATTTTTGTCCGATTGACACTTGTTGCACTACTCACTCATTGAACTCTTTTGGAAACTCATGTTTGATGTATAAGGGACTAGTTATAGTTGTTTCTTGTGTTAATTCTTAAAAAAAATGGAAAAAATGAAAATAAGGAACAAAATAGTTTTATTGTTTATTTATGCTTATTGGGTGGAAAGAGCAACCACCTATGAAGTATGAAGCTACACTCATAAGTCGGATACTAGTTATGCCCCTATGAGAGAAAGAGTTATCTTATAGGATGAGTGAAAGCTATCACTCCGGTAGAAAGAGCTACCACCTCGAAAGTGTGAAAAGACATCTTAGCGGCCGCTTTTGGAAAGGGCTACCTTAGAGGATGTGTGAAGCTACTACCACCTTTGAAATATTTTGTTACATTTTGTAGATAAATAAGTTCCTTGCACTTAGAGCATTGAGGAGTATACTTTGGGTTATTTGGAGTAAGTGCACACACTTACACAATTTTGGGTTTGTCATCCTTATTTATTCAAGTTTTTAGCTATAGCATTGATTTTTCGTATTTAGTGTTGAAAATTTCCCTTACCTGTAGAATGTACTCTTTGTATGCTTTGGTAAACCTAAGGCCAAGCACTTCTAATGTTTCCTTCATCTATCTAGATAATGTTTTAATCTTTGCTTGAGGACAAGCAAAAGCTTAAGTGTGGAGGAGTTTGATAAGTGCTTGTACAATAAGAATGCGAAGATTCTCTGTTTTCCTGGTTTCTCGGCCGGTTGTGAATAGTGCTGGTACAATATTCTTGCTAAAATACTGGCCCGAAATACTCCCGAATCCATGCTTTACGTCGTGGATCGCTTTGCTTCTTTAATAGCAGACATGTTGGTGGAGATCTTGTTCTATATGCACAAATCAGAATGGTTGAATATGATTGCCCTTATGCCCCTCCAAATAGTTGTGCTAACTCGAATACGAGGTGATTGGCACATATTCTCGCATCTCGACGCCGACCTATGTCTTCGCGTTTGAACCTTAGCAAGATTACCTCCAAATTGGTGCAAATACGACCCACATTGGCTTCTTTCTCTCATAATTAGTCTCACATTCCTACCTGCGTGAATGTAACATAAATACACACATATTAGAGTTAAAACCCGAGAAAAGTAATGCTCAACACAAGGAAAGAACACTTTGTATTCTTATCACACAAGCACTTATCAAACTCCCCCACACTTAAGCTTTTGCTTGCTCTTAAGCAAAAATTAAAACATTAAAGCATAGACAAAGGAAATAATGGAAGTGCTTGGCTTTAGGTTCACCAAAGCATACAAAGAGAGCATTCTACAAGTAAGGGACATTTCAACACTAAATACAAAAAATCAATGCTCTAGCTAAAAACTTGAATAAAAAAGGAGAACAAACCCAAAATCGTGTAAGTGTGTGAACTCACTCAAGTCAACCCAAAGTATACTCCTCAAAGTTCTATGTATAAGGGACTTATTTATCTACAAAAGGTAACAAAAATTCAAAAAGGGTAGTAGCTTCACACATCCTCTAAGGTAGCCCTTTCCAAAGCGGCCGCTAAGGTAGCTTTCACACTTTCGAGGTGGTAGCTCTTTCTACTTGGGTGGTAGCTTTCACACATCCCATGAGATAGCTATTTCTCTTATTAGGGCATAACTAGTATCTGACTTATAAGAGTAGCTTCATACATCATAGGTGGTAGCTCTTTCCACCCAACAAGCACAACTAAACAACAAAACTATTTTGTTCTTTCTTTTCATTTTTCCATTTTTTTTTTCATAATTAACACAAGAAATAACTATAACTAGTCCCTTATACATCAAACATGCATTTCCAAAAGAGTTCAAAGAGTGAGTAGTCAACAAGTGTCAGTCGGGCAAAAATTCCTCGAAATTCAAACAAAAACTAGAGCATGAAAACATTCAATGTTAAAAATTCTCCTAAACTGAAGAATAAAATCAATGCAACTAAGGTTAACCACCATTGGCTATGTGAGCATTGTATATCAATCCAAACTAGTAGAAAAGAGATGCGTGCACTATGAAGCTCCCCCACCCACACCCCTCCCCACACTTAAGTTGTAAATTGTCCTCAATTAATGTACACATGCAAGCTCATTCATAATGTAAATCAATTAAATTCAGATGTGGGAGAAGCAATCAAAACAATACTCCCCTAACTCCTAGTGTTGCATTTGATGGAGCTAAGTCCATGGGAGTATTGTTCCAACGGGTTATGAAGCTCACACGGCCAATTGCCGAAACATTTTGGCCGTGCCTATAACAAAGTCTAAATTCCCATGATGACATGACCATCTGCATGCATACACGAGGGGGTTCAGTGAGGCTCAGTAAAAAAAATAACTCGAGTATATAAAAGATAAGACAATGAATACAACTCGAGATACAAAATGAAAATAAACTCAGAAGGAAAGTCCTTTCTGAGTATACAAGTCCTAAATAAAATGCGGAAGTAAAAGATGAGGAAAATAAAATCAAGGATCAATGTCGTGGTCTGCCTCAGCTGCTGCTATTGCTAGTGATAAAGTACATGGTGGGTTATCTGGTGCCGGAATAGGGGATGGAGGTGCCGGAGAAACAGAGGAGGCCTGAGAAGTCCTCGGCCGTAGGACAAATGATGAGCCAACGTCTTGCTCTAAGATCTGCTATAATGTGTCAAAACATGCCATGAACTCTGTATACTGTGCTACTGTGCAGCCCTAATATCGGCAATCTCTACTCGGGCCTCTGTTACCTCGGTCCCTATCACCCCCACAGCGCTCTCGAGATCTCAAAGTGATCCTGGGTTTCGAGATGGTGAAAACATACGGACGGGGGGTGGGTCCTCTATCACCGGAGGTGCCTCGGCTCTATAGGTGCTGACTGAGGCTCGGAGGTAGGCTGGGAAGCCTTAGCATCATCTTCCTCCTCCTCGGCTATCTCTGGGACCGATAGAACCAGAGCATAAACCCCCGTTTAAACCCTACGGACCATACCCATCAATCTTATCCTCTCCAGGCTCAGGGGCACAGGTATACTCATCTTCTCGGCCCCACAAATATCTCCCAAGAGACCCGTACCCAGAGCTAATCTCGTAATGTATGGACCCGAGAAGATCGCTCTAATCTGGGATACTGGCCTTGATGTCGAATGTACTCAGCAACGATGTACCCTAGATGGATCGGTATGCAATGCATCATCGAAATATAAGCACAGAAGCTCCTGCCGGCTTAGAACAGCAGTGCTATCACCACGGCCAATCACTGACCTGCTCATGATGGCATAAAGATATGGGTACGTGGTCAGGAAAGTCACATGGCCTTGGACACACCCGGCTCATACTGGTCCTGACCACATAATGCTCTGTATGCTCTCTGTGGGGCTAGAGCTCAAGGATAATCTCTCGGTAACTGAGAGTACTCCTCAGTGTCTGTAAATACCTCCTCGTATAAGCCGAGCCGAACTGAAAACTAAGTGATACTCAGACTATAGTGATGTCCAAGTGCTTTGAACTGAACTACGTCCAGGTCGTCGAATCTCGCATAGGATCTGTCAAACTTGAATGACGACAGAACCTCCAGTTTAAGCTCCCGGATGGCTAGCTCTCAAATCAATAATAACTAACTCCAACCACCCACTGAAACGAGAGCCTTGACATCATCAGCGAACTCATCACCCTGCTGCAAATCTCTCACTATACTCGTGTCCAAGAACTAAGTCTGTCCGAACCGAAGTCTTGACAGACACTTAAAATGAGTCTGATGCTCGGGGATAGTGAATCTCATGCTCTCGGACTCAGGAGATGACTCTCGCGGATGCTTATCAACTTGCTTCTTTATCCTGGGTGGTATAGTTTGCAAAATTTTAAAGAGAATTAATCAAACAAGTTAATCAAACATAGCTGCAGAAATCCACATGGTCATGTTGAATTTTCGCATGCCCGTGTGGATCAATGGGCCGAGAAGAAACGCACGGTCACGCTTGAAACTCCACAAATGCACCATTACAACGCTTTTACTTCGTTCTAAATATAAATAATCATTCTAATTGAAGAAACAAAGCATTATTGACTAGTTTCATCAATAAAAATCATGAATTTGCGAAGGAAATCAAAGATATGAGGTGAGAAAACGGCCAGAAAACCAAGCAAAATCCTTCCAATTTGGCGATATGAGGTTGGGAAACAATGTAGAAGTGCTCTCAGACCGTTGGAGGATATTAGGGTGAAGAGAAACAATAATCCTTTTAAAAGGACTCGCACGTCTTAGAGTTCTGTACATCCGTACGGGCGTGCGGAAATTACCCACGCCCGTGCGCCTCCACAGGAAAGCTTCATAGGGGCAGGTGCACGCCCTTCTGTGCTCTCTGGAAAACACTCACTGCCTCTGAACACAAATACACGGGTGTGTGAGAAATACCCATGCCGGTGCGCCCGACCTACAGTGGCAGCCGCACGCCGCTGTGGCTGCTCTAGAAATATGAGAAAAATTGCTAAGTGTTTCGTATGGCTGTGTGGAAATTCCGCACGGGCGTGGGCATTCACAAGCCCAACTCATAGGGGCAAGCGCATGCCCCTGTGACTTCTCGAGATGAAGAGAGCTCCTCTGCTAAGATTCACACGGGCTTGCGGAAATTACCCATGCCCGTGCGATTTTCACAAGGTCGCCCACAAGGGCGAGTACACGACCCTATGTGCTTTCGGGAAAATCTGCCAATCTCTGCAGGAATTCACACGCCCATGCGGAAATTACCCACGGTCGTGCGAGAATTGCATGGTCATTCACAGGGGCGAGTCCACGGCCCTGTGTCTTCTCTGGATGAGCTCGCAATAAAAAACCACGAGCGTGTGTTAATTCCACACGCCCGTGTGTTTTCTCTGGATGCCTTGGAAAATTCTGCAGGCTCTGCAAAAAATTACTTAACATGTTTACACACTCAGAGACTGCCCCAATATGCAATTTATACTTTTGAAAAAAATGAGAAATAGCTCAAATGACCAAAACTTCACCAAATTCACATGAAAACACACGATGAACTTGAGAACCCATGATAAAATCATAGCAAAAATATAAAACATCAAGACACCAACACTCAACAATTTATTCAAGCAACACTAAACTACCTAATTAAAAAAACAATAAACACTTGGGTTGTCTCCCAAGAAGCGCTTGTTTAATGTCACTTAGCTTGACGTACCTTGTCTTACCTCACGGAGGCTCATAGATGAAAGTTGCCCTCTTACCCTTGGCTTTGAAACATGATAAGCAAAATCTCTTTAGTGTAGAGCGGTGAATTATTAGGCCCGGGACCACCTAGCAATGATTCACCCAGTTTGTTATGTTCACGCATGTCTCCAACAGCCTTGGTGCATTTCTAGTGATGTCTCCTAGCCCTCTTTAATTTCCGGAGCACCTTCTTCAAGATCCCCGGGGTAGATGGTACTTCTTCCATCGAACCAAGCATCATTACTTCTTCATTGTCCTCCTATTGACTCTCTTAGGAGTGATAAAAAAATTCCCCAAAAAAAAAGCATTGAAACTCTCTTTGAGCCCATGGACACTATTTGAGGCCATTGACTCTCTTAAGAGTGATAAAAAATCCCGAAACCCATAAAACTCTTTTTGAGCTCATGGACTCTATTTGAGGCCATTGACTCTCTTTGGAGCGATAAAAAAATCCCAAAACCCTTAAAACTCCCTCTGAGCTGATGGATCCTGTTGGAGGCTATTGACTCTCTTCGGAGCGATAACAAATCCCAAAACCAATAAAACTCTTTTCGAGCTGATGGACCTTGTTTGAGGCCTCTTAGGAAAGATAAAAAATTCCTAAACCCATAAAACTCACTTTGAGCTCATGGACCGTGTTTGAGGCCATTGACTCTCTTTGGAGTGATAAAAAATCCCAAAACTCATAAAACTCTCTTTGAGCTCATGGACCCTATTTAAGGCTATTGACTCTCTTTGGAGTGATAAAAAATCCCAAAACCCATAAAACTCTTTTTGAGCTTATGGACCCTATTTGAGGCCATTGACTCTATTAAGAGTGGTGAAAAATTCCTAAGACCCTTAAAACTCCTTTTGAGCTCATGGACCCTATTTGAGGCCATTGACTCTCTTAAGAGTGATAAAAAATTCCAAAACCCATAAACTCACTTTGAGCTCATGGACCCTGTTTGAGGCCATTGATTTTCTTTCGAGTGATGAAAAATTCCAAAACCCATAAAACTCATTTTGAGCTCATGGAACCTATTTTAGCTCATTGCCCCTCTTAGGAGTGATGAAAAATTCTAAAAAATAAAAATTGTGGCCATTGACTCATTTTGGAATGGTGGGAAATTCCATAACCCATAAAATTTTTTTTGAGCTCATGGACCCTGTTTGAGGCCATTAACTCTCTTTGGAGTGATAAAAATTTTCAAGACCTTCAAAAGCGAAGCATTCTAGAGAGAGGAAAAAAATCAAATCAAATTCAAGGCAGTAAGAAAAATGATGAATCAACAGATGAGCTCAACAACCTCAAGACTAAAGCGTTGAAGAGTTCATAAGTTGCAAAATGTTTCACAAGCCTGAAGGCCGAAACTTATGAAAAGTCAAATCAAGTTCCAAATCAAATCAAAGAATGCAAATTCAACAAATGAACCCAACAACCTCAAGGATGAAGAGTTGAAGAGTTCACGAGTTGTAAAAAGCTTCACAAGCATAAAATCCGAAGTTTATGAAAAGCCAAATCATGTTTGCAATTCCTCAAAGCAGAGAATCTATAACTTAAAGTGCAAATCAAATTCAAGATAAACTCAAAACATCTAAGAAAAATGAGCTCAACAACCTCAAAGTTAAAGTGTTGAAGAGTTCACAAGTTGCAGAAAGCCTCACAAGCCTGAAGGCCAAGGCTTATAAAAAATCAAATCAAGTTCACAAATCAAATTCAAGATGGAAGTTTAAAGTCCAGGTTCCAAGTTTCAAACAAATCAACAAATGAGCTCGACAACCTCGAGACTACAGTGTTGAAGAGTTCACAAGTTACAAAAGTTTCACAAGCCCAAAAGCCGAAGTTATGGAAAGTCAAATCAAATTTCAAATCAAATCAAAGTTGCAAATTCAAATATCCAAGATACCAAGTTTCGAATGAATCAACAAATGAGCTCAACAACCTCGTGTTGAAGAGTTCAAAAGTTGCAAAGAGCTTCACAAGCATGAAAGCCGAACCTTATAAAAAAATCAAATCAATTTCAAATCAAATGCCCAAAATGCATGTTTCAAAGATCAAAGATCCAAGTTTCAAACAAATCAACAAATGAGCTCAACAAGCTCAAGGATAAAACATTGGAGAGTTCACAAGTTGCAAAAAGTTTCACAAAACTGAAAGCCGAAGCTTATGAAAATTCAAATCAAGTTGCAAATCAAGTCCATGATGCAAATTCAAATATCCAAGACACAACTTCACCAGTTTCTAAGTCATGTTCAATATGCATATTTTGACCGTGGACAGAGATCAAAAGTCAACAAAAGTCAAAGCGTGATTTTTGGTGAAATAGTCGGAAGGAGATAAAAGGCTACGATTATTGTTGCGTCAAGATGATTAAATTCCAAACTTCTTGTATTTTCAATCAAGTCTATGAATTCATGAATAAAATTTATTTGTCGAATCTGTTTCTTTCTTCACACTTATTTTCTTAATCGGAGGTTTCTGTGAAAATGTCCAGTGTAATTAACATTAGGGGTTTTGCCCCTAATGGAAGTCATGAACTAACAATTCCTTGAAGTCTACAAAATATTAAAATTTGATCTATGATCCATGCTTTTTATCCGGTCAATCCTAATTAAAGGCTCGGTGATTTGACCATTGTTTTGTTTTTGTTTATCATTTGTGTATATATTTCATCATTCTTCCATTTGCATTCTCTTTTCTTTTTTTTTCTTCTTCAATATCTAAGTCTTGACTCTAATTATCTTGCAAGGTACCCATCTTATGACACGAGCAAGTCAAGTGAATTTAGTTGAGCCCAATGACGAGATTGAATGAGCCTTGCATCAATGATTGAGAGAAGTGGCTGAAAGTTCAAGACAACAAGAGATCCGGGTTGAATCTAGTGACCTTCAGTTATGGCCGAGCCAAGGAGAACTTTATCCTATTTTGAGAGGCCAAAATTTACCGGGAGGAATTTCGTGTGGAAGCACCTACTATTCTGGCCAATAATTTGGAGATCAAGGCAAGCACGATAGGAATGGTTCAAAACTCAGTACAGATTTGATGGGTTAGCTGATGAGTTCCCACACGCTCAACTTTCTCACTTCCTTCAAATTTGCTCAACCTTTCAAGATCAACTCTGTATTTGATGATGCCATTAGGTTGAGATTATTTCCATTCAGTCTGAGAGGAGCGCCATACAGATGGCTCACTTCTTTAGCTCATGGTTCCATCACCACATGGAAAGACATGGTGGAGAAGTTCCTTGCTAGATATTTCCCACCAAGCAAGGCAGCGAGACTGAGACAGGAGATTTCATCCTTCAGGCAAGGGGACACCGAGACATTGTTTGAGGCACATGAATGGTTTAAGGATCTTCTACATATATGCCCTCAGCATGGATTCCCTGCATGGATGAGAGTGCAGATGCTTTGTAATGGGCTGAATTATGCTACAAGGTAGCTCATTGATGTAGCAGCTGGTGGTTCTTTGAGTAATAAACTCCCTGAAGAAGATGAAACATTAATCGAGAACATGGCTAGCAACGAATGTCATTGGAGCACTAAACAAAAGGCACCAAGAGCAGCATGGCTGTACGAGGTGAATGAAACCACTCCTTTGGCTGCAAAAGTGGATGCTTTAACCTGAAGTGTCATGGATAACAATGCATTGGCCACAAAGGTTGAAGCTTTGACATAGAGATTTGATCAGTTCATGTTGGGTTCTGGCTCAAGTCCCAAGGCAGTGATGTCATGTGAAACATGTGGTGCTGGGCATGCAATAACCCAATGCCCCATTCTTGTTGCTTCCCCTGCACTGACTGAGTAACTAGAGTATGTCAGTGGAGGACCAAAGGGTCCGAGAAATGCTTTTGGCAACACTTACAACCCGGGGTAGAAGAACCATCCAAATTTTTCTTGGAACCAAGGTTAGTCACAACAAAGACCACTACCACCTCAAGTCCCTCAGTTTCAGCCCCAACAACCACAAGACAGGAAGTATACCATTGAAGATGTGTTGGCAAAGTTCATGATTAATACTGAGGCAAGATTTCAGAATATTAACAATCAGTTAACACAGCATGGGGGACAGTTCAGTGAGATAAGCACTGTGTTGAGAAATCTTCAAGCATCTATGCAATCTCTTGAGAACTAGGTGGGACAGCTTGCTAGAGCACAATCAGAATGACCCTCAGGTAGCTTACCAAGCAACACTGAAAGCAACCTAAGGGAGCATTTGAAGTCTGTCACACTAAGAAGTGGGAAACAGTTGGAGGCAAGGGCCAAGGAGAGGCCAAGTGCCTCCGATGATGGGGTAGTCATTCAGGAAGACCATAGTTCAGGTGAGAATGCGAGTGAAAAAAGTGAGAAGAAGCCTGATGAAGATGTTCCTAAGTCTCAGATCCAAGGGGTGGCTTAGTATAAGCCTGTAGTGCCATACCCCTCCAGGCTCAAGCAAGACAAGAAAGAAGCCCAATTTAAAAGTTCCATGGCATTTTCAAGCAACTTCATATTAACATCCCCCTCGTCGAGGCTCTTTCACAAATGCCCAAGTATGCTAAATTCTTGATGGATCTCCTCACCAACAAGAGGAAGTTAGAAGACTTGGAGACTGTGACTTTGTCGGGGAATTGTTCTGCTATGATCCAGAAGATGCTTCCAAAGAAACTCACCGATCTCGGCAACTACATCATCCCCTATGTGATCGGGGAAGGAATGAAAGAAATTGCTTTAGCCGATTCTGGGGCCAGCATAAATGTGATGCCATATAATTTTCTAGAAGTTAGGGTTAGAAGATTTAGAGGCCCAGGCGGATGACCCTACAGCTTGAAGATCGCTCAGTGAGAAGACCTCGAGGAGTGCTTGAGGATGTTCTAGTTCAAGTTGACAAACTTATCATTCCAGTGAACTTTGTGATTTTAGATATGGACGATGATGTTGAATTCCCTTTGATTCTCGGTCGCCCATTCCTTAACACTTCTGATGCTTTGATTGATGTCAAGGGAGGCAAGATGACCTTGAGATTTGGAGATGAACAAGTGGTCTTCACCATCCCCGAAGCAAAAAAAACACAATTGATCATGATGATACTTTATACTTTACTGATAATACTAATTTAATCATCTCTGATTGTGTGCAGGAGGTTTTGGCTCTAAATCCCTTGGACGAGTACTTGGAGGGCTTCGAGATCAATAAGGTTGAGGCGAAGGTCCCCTCTCCTCCACCAACTCACAAAGTAGCCCAAATAGAGGCTAGCCCACCACCTCATGGACAGAAAAAGAAAACCTTGAAGAAAGTGTGGAGAAAAGTGAATGAAAGATTGAAAAGAAGTGTGTTTGTCTCCACAATGCCACCCAAGGAGGTAGACCGCTTATACTTTAAGAGCCAAGGCAAGTTCCAAATTTTTTCATGTCTCTCAATGAACTTTCCGGGTAACAACACTTTGCCAAAGAATAGAGGTGACTCTCCACCAAATGCCCCACCATGATCATGAGGTAAAACACGTCAAGATAATGACGTTAAACAAGCGCTTCTTAGGAGGCAACCCAAGCTTTTGAACTCTTTACCTTCTCTTTTCGTATTGTTTGAGTGTTTGTGGTTTGTGTTCTTTAGTTTTTGTGCATGTTTGGTAGCCTTCTTCATCGTCTTTCTTATGTTTTTCATCCATGTCGTTGAGAATGCCTTGAGTGATTTGATGATTAGACTCCATGAAATTAAATTCTTGAGTGTTTATGTACTTAATTTGGCTTTGTTTTCATTGTTTTTAGGTTTGGAGGAGGCTAAGTTGATGTAAATCTGGAAATCACCCGTTTTATGACCGTGAGAGAGCCGTGAGCCATCCAGAGGGCGCTTACGGGTGCCCTTGCGCCCGCAAGGACACCCATGAGGCATCCAGAGAGCTCTCAAGGATGTTCTTGTGCCTGCAAAGGCACCCGTGAGCAATCCCGAGGGTCATTGCGGTTGCCCTTGAGGCCGCAAGGGCACCCGCAATGACACCCGAGTGAGGGTTTAAATCATCCCCTCACTCATCTTCTTTCTTCTCACTCACACACTCATCTTCTTTCTCTCATAACTTTCCCATTTTTCCACCAAATCCACTCATTTCTTTTGCTCTAGATCACTCTCCTCCTCCTCCTCTAATCTTATTTTATGAAGGAATTTCAAGGTTTACACACTCTCTTGGTCATTTTAAGCTTTTGAATCACCCCATTTACTCTAGGGTTAAGGTATGTCTCTCATCTCTCAAACCTTGAGCTTTTGATGTTCTTTTTGGGCTGATTCTGTGGGGTTTTTGCTCTCTTTGGATGATGGAACATGTGTGGAATGAAACTATGTGATTGTAAATTTGTTGTGCTCCATTTACAAACAAGGTTCTTGCAAAATGTTTTCGATTTACTGTAACACTGACATTTTTCACTAGTTTTCATTCCATTGAGCTTGTATTTGTTTAAAACGTGGTTAATTGTTCTTCCCTTGGTATTATAGGTATGAGGGTGAAGAAAGTGGCCTACAAGAAGGCTAGGAGTGACCCTTCTCCCCCTCCCAACGAACCAAAGTTTCAGAATGAAGAGCACAAGACACGTTATGCACTTTTATCGCGGAAGGGGTTTAGAACCATTCGGAGAATAGATTGGGATGTCTTGAAGCTGTTAGGGTTGGATGGTATCATCTTGGAGCTCATCTCCCATAGTGGGTGGGACAAATTATTCTCCATTGAAGAGCCCACCTACAAGGAGTTAACACTAGAAGTTTTGAGCACCATCGAGGTTGCGAAGCATTGTCCATTTACTCACCGACCAAGTTCTATCTCCTTTCGTGCATTCTGGAAGAAGCATCGAGTTACGCAAGATCACTTGGGTGTACTCTTGGGACTTTACACCGAAGCATATACACGCACACCCAGATTCAAAGACTTATCACATGATTTTTTGTACCCGGTAACAAGTGAGAAGTATTGGGCTTCCATGGCAACTTGTTGGAAGACACGGAAGGCGTCTCAAATGTCGAACCCCACGCATCGCTACATACATGCTCTACTTACAAGAGGTATCAGGGTATGACTAGACTCTACGGGGATGGTATCTCGCACAGATTTATTGATGCTCTACAGCATTATTGAGCGTCACCCCCTCCACATGGGACACCTTGTTGCGGAAGTCCTAGCACACCAGGGGCAGTTTGTTCACCTTTGGGGTCATTTTGGCTGGACCATACATCACACGAATGATTAGAAACCATGGGCTTATTGAGCGTACCCAGGCATGACAGTTGTTGGCACTATCATCCCCGCTTGGGATGCAAACTCTTGTATGCATTGGGATAGTTGCAAAATGGGGTGGTGGTTACAAGCTTGCACAGTGTCACCGAACAAATGAACAAGACATTGGCCCTTCATAGGATGCTGAGTCTACTTCTGAGTCTGAGTCTTAATCTGAACCCGAGCAGGAATCTAGGGCATGTAGGCCTTCTCTAGAAGCATAGTTTGAAGAATTTCGCACTGAGATCTACCAGCAGCTGCAGGTGCTTGAGCAAGGACACCAAGACTTGGTTGCATCACTGAGCCGCATTGAGAGCAACACCGCCAATATCTTAACATTATTGCGCAGCTCATCCTCATCGGTTGGCACCACCTCTGCAGCTACCACCTGTGCGGCATCATCGCTTCCACCTGATCTCTAGGCACCCAGCACATGGATATTTATCTATTTTTGTTATTTATTTCTTTGTCTTGATTGTACTTTTGTGTTGTTATTGTAGTGTGCTTTTTGTGGGAGTTAGTTAGGGTTCCGCCTTACAAACTCTTTTTTTTAAAAAAAAAAACCTTGCTTTCGTGCTACTCTCTATTATTGTTGCTTATGGAAGTGTGATCAGTGTTTTTTGTTGCTTTCAGGGCCATTGTTCAAATCACGGCACACTCCTGGCCCTCATCACACTGTTTTTCCCTAAGTCCGGACCCGAGTGTCATTTTCTTCATCACCTGACTGGGGAAGTTTCTTACTCCATTTCCTTGTATTTATTGGCTATCTTTTCCCATCTTGTTCTACTGATTTAGTTACATTGGGGAACAATGTACAACTTTCGGTGTGGGGATGGAGTATTTTTACAATTGCATGCTTTAATCACCAATGATAGCTATGATTTCATTGTTAAGAACTTCCTAGCTTGGTAGAATGATAGTTGTGAGTTGTACTCTGATTGATCGCCCGCAAGTGTACGGGATCGCCAAGTAATACCCTATGAGTGACACAGGGGTCATAGTATTCCACGGGGCCAAGGAAGTATTATTACTCACTCTTCATCTATTATCTAGCCAACAATTCTTGGTATGAAGAACAAATGAAATAAAATAAAATAAACTAACTAATCTATGGTCGGGTAACTAGCACACAGATGTAAATAAACAAGGGAGTATCAAGCATGAGAAGGTAGTGTTTGGACAAGGAATCCACCTAGGGTTGTCATTAAGTCCCAAACTAGGATGTGTTAAAGATGCATTGCTGATAATTGAGACCTAGAGATCTCATGAGTAGATTAGCCCCAATCTCTCGGTGACTAACCCCTGATCCCATACGAATGTCAATCGGAATTTCTTCCGGATTATCAAACCTATGATCGCATTAAGTTCTAGGAAATCTCTAATAGGAGTAAACCTACTATCCTTCGGCTTAAACCTAGCAATGGAGGGCTACCAACACCCGATTTCTCGGTATGTAGGTACAAGTATCCCCTTTCAATCTCTCCTAGATCTAGTATATGTGAGTAGGTCACATCTACGCATACAACTCATAGTAGAATTACGGATCTCTCCATACATGTAATTCTAGACATGAAAGCATGAAAGATTAAATCTCAAACAACCATCAAACTCAATTAAGAATAACATTCCAAGTTCATACACAAGATTAGCCCTAGGGTTCATCCAAATCCAAACACAACAATAAGTTAATCCCTCATGACAAGGGATACTTATACAACATACAAGGAAAAGAAAGACAATAAAGAAGCAAGAAAACTCCCTCTACGATTTTGATCTCCTTGAATTGATGAAGCTTCGAATGGTGATGCAATGGTGGTCTAGATCTTCAATCCAACTCCTTCTCCTATGCTCCTCTCCTTCTTGGTGATGATGTGTGCTCGTTTCCCACAAGGATCATCGCCGGAAGATGGCCGGAAGGTCTCAAGAGTGTGTGGTGGCGGCGGCCCAAGAGGCCAAGAAGAAGTCCCCTAAAAGTCCTCACTAATGCCCTAATATACCCCAATCATTTCCTCCAAATTGACCTCAATGAGGACCTCATTGAGCTCCCCATTGACACTGTTCGGGGCAATAGGACTCCTCAAATGCACTCCAAATAGTATCCATACTGGCTCAATGATCACCTCATTGAGCCAGTATGCGTTCAATCAATCAACTTTCTTTGAGCTACAGTGATCATCCCGGGCTCTATACCGGGCAGCATTGAGGCCGTATGCCATGATTTGATTTCAGCCTTGAAAACTCCCCAAGTGCTACAGTGGCAGCTACAATGATTTCGCTATAGTGCCGGCGCGGCATTACCTATGCTACAGTACTCCAGCTATAGGGAATACACTACAGTACTGCGATTTGGTTTTCTTCTCCTTTTCGCCCATATTATATCTTCGTGTCCTCCATGGCGTTCCCGTGCCCTGCAAAGCAAATAATACACAATTAAGCACAAAACTGGCATCAATTCTAGTAAAAATACATGCTAGAAGCGACAAATACATATACAGAAATATGTACATTTAGACACTTATCATACTCTATCTGTGCTTGAATGTAGATCTATTTCATCTTTTGTGCACCTTTATACATGTGATAAGTGCTTGTGCGATATGAATGCGAAGCATTCTATCCTTATGTTAAGCATTACCTTTCTCGGGCTTTTAAACTAATATGTGTGTTTTTATGTTGCTTTTATAAAGGTAGGGTTGTGAGGCCGATTATGAATGAAAGAAGCCAATATGGATCATAATGCACTGATTTGTAAGAAATCTTGCTAAGGTCCAAATGCGAAAGCTGCAGAGCACTGTAGCAATAATGCAATAAAGTACTATAGCAAAACTGTTCACAACAGGCCGAGAAAGCTACAGAACAGAGAATCCACACGGGCGAGTGGAATTTCCACATGCTCGTGTGAAAATCCACACGGGCATCTACAGGGCCGTGTGGATCCCTGATTCCAGCCATATTTAAAGCCGATTCAGCCCCGATTTCAGTATTCTTTTCTCCATCTTTTCCACAACTTAAGAGAGGGCTTCGACTAGGGTTTTGAGAGATACTGGCGAGGGTTTTGGAGAGGTTCTACGGCCCCAACATCGAGGGTTGGTAGCGGAGCTTCTGTCAAGGCGTATCCTATACAGGATAAGGGGATCTTTGGACCACGAGTAGAGGACTTTCCACAAGACCATCGACACGACTAACAAGGGGATTTTCTATGGATTCATTGCTTTTACAATCTATTTCTTTGATTGTATTTAGCTCCATGGAGAGCTAAACCCCTAGTGGGTACTCTGGTATTTGTGGACCCTATGATGTATTCACTTCTTTGAATCTCTTTATTATGCTTTCAATTAATTGATGTTTATTGTGAGTTCCAACCTTGAATGCTTGATTGTGTGAATACTCCAATAGAGTGACACAAGGGTTGAGAGTTCTTGTTGGTAACCTTTTGAGTGAGTGACACACCACGAGTATTAGAAAAAGCTAGGTTGGAGAGGGTTGAGAGGGTGTGTCAACAGGTACAGGAGCATCCCCTTTCCCCGCTGATGTGTTAGATTCTACCACCGTTCCTTGAGTTCTTTGCGGCCCCAATAGAGTGAATGGTCTAAGGGATGACCTTTCGGTGGGGCTTAGTTGCGGGCGCAACAGAGTGAAGCGCAGAAGTGATCTTAGTATCTAGGGCTTGATTGTGGTTAGGGTCCTTCCACTTGGACCAAAGGGTTAGGTCTACAATTAGGAAGAGATTTATCACTTGGAATCCCTAGAACTTATTGTAATTGTATGCAAGTGCGAGGTTGAGAGGTCATTCAATCTCTCCTCCGGGGCATATATAGAGTTAGGCATAGTTGACCATAGATTTGGGACTATACAATTTAGGATTTCCACGACTCACTTGCATTGATTAGGAAGCATAATAGAGGGTTCTTGCACTTGAAATGATTGTCCTAGGTGGAGCAATATCCGAGTGCCCCATCTTTATCGATTGTCTTACCTTCTCCTTCACTTGTGCTCTCTTACTTGTTGTTTTTACTTTTGAGAATTGAATCATTATCACACATATCACTATTTATCTTTCACATAGCTAAGAAGCGAATTAAGTGTTTTTATTCTCTACTCCCTGTGGATATGATACCCGCTCATCCGGGATTATTACTTCGACATACCCATGAACTTGCGGGATATAAGTAAGGGGACCTTATCAAGTTTTTGGCGCCGTTGCCGGGAGTGGGCGTTTAGAGATACTTTGCATTTTGTTTCTTAGCATTTCACCATACATTCTATTTCATATCTTCTTATTCTATCATCATTCTAATTTCTTTTTCTTTCTTTTTTTGAGGTGGAGCTCCAGGTTATGACCCGAGGGAATCACTCAATATTGATTGAACGAGATCCCGAGCTTGAACGTACACTTAGAAGAAAAGGGAAACAACCTGTGCAAGAACAGTCTAATCTAGCTGATTTGGAAATGGAAGAATCTGAAAACATGGCAGAACAAAATGAGCAACAATGAACAAAATGAAGCCGACATTCATCCACATGTTATAGCAATCCGCACAGTTCAATGGTTTGGCCGATGAGGATCCAAACAGTCATATAAAGTGTTTTCTTGAGGTGTGTGTTATGCTAAAGATAAACGGGGTGACGGATGATGCCATCAAATTGCGAGCCTTCCCATTTTCCGTAAAGGGGAAAGCGAAGCAGTGGCTATACTCATTACCTAGAACATTAATTACCAAATGGGAGGAGATGGTAGAAGATTTTCTTGCCCGTTATTTCCGTCCCAGAAAATCCACGAAGCTTAGGAATGAGATCTCATCCTTTGTTCAGTTGGAATTGGAGTCCCTATTTGAGACATGGGAAAGGTTCAAGGAGCTCCTGAGAAAGTGCTCGCAAACACGAATCTCCAGAATGGATGATTGTTCAGACCTTTTACAACGGTTTGAACCCGAGTACAAGGCAACTCTTGGATGCGGCAGCAGGAGGTACCTTACGTAGCAAGACCCCTAATGAGACCCGTCAGATTAATTGAAGAAATGGGGTTAAACAGCTACCAATGGAATGCTAAGGAGAAGAAAAAGGTGGCCGGTCTCCATGAGATAGATGTAGTAACTTCATTGGCGGCTCAAGTGGAAAGTTTGAGTAAGAAGTTAGATCTTCTAACTTTGAATAGAGTAGCGGCCATGACGAATTGTAACGGGTGTGGTGGAGGACATGCTCCCTCTGATTGTCCGATCTCTATTAGTGATGCATCTTCGGTTGAGAACGTCAATTTTGTAGGTAATGGTATGAGACCTCAAGGAAACCCATATAGCAATACCTATAATCCGGGTTGGAAGAATCATCCAAATTTCTCATGGAGAAATCAGGGTCCACCAAAGGCCATGGGGACCACCGGGTTTCCAACCACAACAACAAGCCCCGCATGTGGAAAACAGAGTTTCAGTTTTGGAAACCCGAAGGAATGATTTCGAGAAGGCCTTGACTAGATTTGTGCAATCTGCAAATACAAGGTTCGAATCAGTTGAGGCCACACTTTCGCAACCACACCGCCTCTTTACACAACCTTGAAAATCACGTGGGAGCAAATTGCGAAGTCTCTCTCTGAAAGGCCATTGACAAGGTCCCTTTGCTCATATCCCGCAAGTGCACGGGCTTGTCAAAGTAATAATCCCGGGTGAGCGGGGTCGAATCCACAGGGAGTAGGGAGTGAAAATACTTAATTTGATTCTTAGCTATGTGGAATATCAATAGTGATAAGTGTGAAATTGATTCAATTCTCAACAATAAAAACAACAAGTGAAAGAGCAAAAGTAAGAAGAGGGTAAGGCAATCGATAAAGAATGGGGTACTCGGATAATGCTTCACCTAGGATGATCGCTTCAAGTGCAAGAACTCTCTATTATGCTTCCTAATCAATGCAATGGTGAGTCGTGGAAATCCTTACATACATAGTCCCAAATCTAAGGTCAACTATGCCTAACTCTATACATGTCCCAGAGGAGAAATTGAACAATCTCAACACCTCGCACTCGCGGGATTCCAAGTGATAAATCTCTTCCTAAATATAGACCTACCCCTTTGGTCCAGGCGGAAGGTCGCTAGCCACAATTAAGCCCTAGATACTAAGATCCTCTCAACGCTTCACTCCATTGCACGCGCAACTATGCCCCAGCGGAGGTTCATCCCTTAGACCATTCACTCCATTATGGCCGCAAAGAACTCGAGGAACGGAGGTAGAATCTATCACGTCGGAGGGGAAAGGGGACACTCCTGTACCTCTCGACTCACCCTCTCAACCCTCTCCAACCTAGCTTTGTCTAACGCTAGTGGTGTGTCACTCACTCACAAGGTTACCAACAAGAACTCTCAACCCTAGTGTCACTCTAAGGGAAATGTTCATAAAATCAAGCATTCAAGGTTGGAACTCACAATAAACATCAATTTATTGAAAGCATAATAAAGAAGTTCAATGAAACGAATACATCCTAGGGTTCACAATCATCCAAGTACCCACTAGGGGTTTAGCTCTCCATGGAGCTTAATACAATCAAAGAAATCGAATGTAAAAGCAATGAATCCATAAAGAAACCCCCTCGATGGTTGTGTCGATGGTCTTGTGGAGAGTCCTCTACTCGTCGTCCAAAGATTCCTTCGTCCGGTATAGGATACGCCTCGATGGAAGCTCCCCTACCAACCTTCCTCCTCATGGAATCATGATGTCGGAGGCGTAGAACCTCTCCAAAACCTTAGCTAATACCCCTCGAAACCCTAGCCGAAGCTCTCTCACAAGTTGGGGAAAAGATGGAGAAAAGAATACCAAAATCGGGGCTGAATCGGCTTTAAATAGGGCTGGAATCGGGCAACTCCACGTGCGTGGACGATACACGCGCCCGTGCAGAATTTCCACACGGGCGTGGATAATTTCCACACGGGCGTGGATTCTCTGTTTCTCTGATTTCTCGGCCGGCTGTGAACAGTGTTGCTACAGTAATTGCTACATTTCTCTGCTATAGTCTTTGACCTGATTAATTTCCCAATTCCATACTTTCATCGGGGTAACGCAAACGGGCACACATTCACATCGTGAATCGCTTGCTTCTTCAATGATGTACATGTTGGCGGGGCTCTTGTTCTTATATGCATAAGTCAGAATGCTCGAGCGTGACTGCCTTTGTGTCCCTCCAAATAAATGTGCTCACTCGAATGCGAGGAGGTTGGCACACACTCTAGCATCTCACACCTGACCTATGTCGTCGCGTTTGAACCTTAACAAGATCTCCTCCAAAATAGGTGCATTATGATCCACATTGGCCCATTTCCTTCATACTCGGCTTCACAACCCTACCTGCGTAAAAGTAACATAAAAACACACATATTAATGTAGAAAGCTGAGGAAAGTAATGCTCAACATAAGGAATGAACGCTTCGCATTCATATCGCACAAGCACTTATCAGCCACATGGAAGCTTACCGAGCAATACAGAGACCAACCCTAGAGAGCAGGTGAAGGTGATCACTTTGAGAAGTGGTCGTGAGGTTGAGGGTAAGCTTCCGAGTGAGATGCCAAAAGAACATGCACCCGAGGTTATAGAGGTAGAAGAGGAAACAAGCAAACAGAAGGAGGTGGCACCCCCACCTTTCAAGCCAAGAATCCCTTATCCCTCTAGATTGAAGAATGACCAAGGGAATAAATAGTACAAGAAGTTCCTGAGTTTGTTCAGGCAACTCCACATCAATATTTCTTTTGTTGAGGCATTGGCCCAAATGCCTAAGTATGCGAAGTTCTTGAAAGACTTGTTTACCAACAAGAGGAAGTTGGAGGAGAGTGCTTCTGTGATTCTAGATGCTTCATGCTCGGCGGTGTTGCAAAGGAACATGCCAAGCAGGAAGAAAGACCCGGGAAGCTTCATCATTCCGTGTAGCATTGGCAATATGGGTGAAGAAATGACATTGGCGGACTCAGGGGCCAGCATCAACGTCATGCCATAAACCTTCTTTCGAAAGTTAGGCTTGGCTGAGCCTAGGCCTACTCGGATGACTTTGCAATTGGCAGACCGAACGGTGAGACATCCGATGGGTATCATCGAAGACGTACTTGTCAAGGTGGACAAGTATATATTTCCTGTAGACTTTGTGGTGCTAGACGTCGATGAGGATGCGGATGTACCCTTGATACTTGGGAGGCCATTCTTGCGGACTTCCAAGGCATTGATTGACATGGACGACGGAGAGCTAACTTTGATAGTTGGAGATGACAAGCTCATATACCGCCTCACTAAAGCCATGTGGTATTCTCTTGATTTTGATGACACTTTATATTTTCTAGACACTACTGATGAGATTGTTGATGAATACATGCAGGAAATGATCAATCTGGACTCGTACAAGGGTTTGTTCGACCAAGAGGAGGATTATGAAGATGTAATGATGCTTGGTTCGATGGAAGAAGTACCATCTACACCGGGGATCTTGAAGAAGGTGCTTCAGAAAATGAAGAGGGCTAGGAGAGACCACGGGAAATGCTCCAAGGCTGGTGGAGACATCCGTGAACCGAAGAAGTTGGATGAACCATTGCTAGGTGGCCCCAGGCCCGATAATACACCCTCTACCTTCAAGAGATTGTGCTCATCATGCTTCCAAGTCATGGGTATGAGGGCAACATTCATCTATGAGCCCACGTGAGGTAAGACAAGGTACGTGAAGCTTAGTAATGTTAAACAAGTGCTTCTTGGGAGCCAACCCAAGTGTTTACTGTTTTTCTTAGACGAATAATGTAGTATTTTGCATGAATAAATTGTTGAGTATTAGGCC